>NC_056743.1:995096778-995206778 GCF_019279795.1 Protopterus annectens | reverse complement strand
TATAAGTTTCATACATCTAGGAGGTGTGGAAAATATTGCAGTTTAAAACATTAAGAGATGCAACACGTCTGGGCTAGTATAGTACACAACAGAACTTCCAAGTAAGTATGAATGGGAGAAAATGCATGTTACTAAAAATACACTGAATTAGAAATATCACAAAAATACTTTTGATAGAGCTGCTTTGCATGTAACGCTGGCTGCTGAGATGTGCTCGAGTACTTTGTATGCTGGCATATGCAGCATGGTAGCGGAGACATGTCCTAACCTGAGGTTTTTTTTTTTCAGTGGTTCATATAGCATCCTGGATTAGGGGTTGCTTATGAAATGAAATGAAGTAAGTTTTATTTTGTAGAATGCACCTTAACACTAGCCTCCAGCATGACAAGCAGGAAAGTTATTACCCCCCCCCCCCCCCACACACACACACACACACACAACTCTCAACCTATGAGGGACAACACACACACACACAACTCTCAACCTATGAGGGACAAATGTCAACAGAATCTGGAAGAAATCCAGAAATCATCAAGAACACTTTTAAAATATTAGTGCTATTAACTTGAGACATTGACAGAATAAGAGAGTGTGACTTAATATACATGTTCTGAAGTAAAAAGTTTATAACGCTAATTATTGTCATTATTTATCAAGTGTAATTCACCTCCTTTTCTCCAAACGTCATCAGTTTTTAGGAGGGATTCAAAGGAACAGAGCTAAATTTTGAGTCAAAAATCAGGATTGTCCCTAAAAATTAGGGAAATTTAAGAGGTATACTGCCCCACACAGCCTGTAATACGGTTTGTTTCTTGGAACGTGGAATTGTTAAATTCTAGATTTCTTTTCACCCTAGTCCTAATATTTATTTATTTTATTTTATTTTATTTTATTTTACATTTGTTTACCGGGATAGTCCGACTGGATACATGTCCATTTTCAGCAGAGGCCCGGGGAGAAAAGCTCCACAAAGACAAACTTACATAGATTACACAGAAGTTATTTTATTTATTTATTTATTTATTTTACATTTGTTAACCGGGAGAGTCCGACTGGATACATGTCCATTTTCAGCAGAGGCCCGGGGAGAAAAGCTCCAACAAGTTAGCAAACGATTATAAAAACAACGTGATTATATACAATGGGCTAGTAGTGATTCCCTAGTAGGGACTCACAATTGTCATGGACAGAGAATTAAAAGTAAGAGACATCAGATTGGAAGCACATCTTGGTGATGTAGTTACAAGTTATGATAATTGCAGAATATGCTTTTAGTTTATAACTTAGTCAAGGTTGGTACATGGGCATAGCCAATTCACTTTGAGATACTGTTTGAGGTTTTTTTTTTTGTTTTTGAGGATTGCAGGGTTATATAGTTTGGCAATGAATTCCAGGTTTTGCCAATGAAGTTGGCAAACGGATTTACCAGCAGAGTTATTAGCTTTGTGGGTTTGGACCAGTAGTTTTTATCGGCTGACCATAGGGATCTTAGATTGCTATATGGCTTAATAATATTTTTAAGTGAGGGGGTATCCTCAGGGTGGTACAAAATGTGCGCTATTAAGAGTTGATTGAATTAAGATGGGCAGTTCTAGCCAATCTAGTTGTTTAAGGTTCTGGCAGTGGTGGGTTCTATAGGTGGAGCCAGTGGCGAATCTGGCAATATGATTGTAGTTATGGGACAGCTTACCTAGTTCGGATTTGTTGAGGTTTGAGAGTACAGATGAGGCATATAAGAGAGTAGAGAGTAGGTGTGATCGGGCGATTGCAGTCCTAGCCAGTGGGGTTAAAATGTCTTGTTTCTATACAGTGATCCAAGCTTCTTATTCATGGTCTGTATGGTTTTGTTGACCTGTAGGTCAAATTTGAGATTATTGTCTATGATAACCCCTAGCAGTTTGGTGTGATTATCTGGGGAAATAGTGGTACCACTGTTAGATGTGACAGAGAATGAAAGTATGGTGGATCTACTAGTGGGAGAGAAGAGTAGAAGTTTAGTTTTATTGGGGTTCAGAAGTAGGCGTTGATTGGTGAGCAGTTCTTGATAATGTTAAATGTATTTTGGGTTAAGATTTGCAAGTCGGATGGGGAGGTGGCTGAGCAGATGAGTGGAATCATCTGCGTATTGGATGCAGGTGGCTTTAGGGACAGCCGTGCGGAGGTTGTTGATAAAAATAGAGAAAAGTAGTGGACCTAGTATGGACCCTTGAGGGACACCAAGTGTGAGAGATAACTGGCTGGAGAGTTTGCCCTGCCATAGTACTGCCTGCTGTCTACCAGTCAGGTAGGACTGGAACCACTGGATAGCAGGCTAGTTGAGGGAAATAGATTTTAGTGAAAGAATGAGAAGTTCATGGTTGACCATGTCAAAGGTTTTTGATAGGTCAAGAAAGAGGGCAGAGGTTAGCCTATTGTCATTCCTGTTTTGGTTTATGGCAGTAGTAAAGGAAAGGAGGGCTGAGGTATGGCCTGAAACCATGCTGGGAGTCGGATAGGAAGTTATTCTGTCTAAGGTATTGCATTAGTTGCTTGTGTACATATTTCTCCATTATTTTGGCTATTGGGGAAAGAATGGCAATGGGTCTGTAGATGTATATGTCTGAGGAGCTACCACCTTTATGGAGTGGGATGACGTGAGATATTTTCCAGAGGGAGGGGATAGCATTTTCGGATACGGTTCTGTTGATGAGGATAGATATGGGATATGCAATGGCATCTGCAGCTATTTGCAGGTACTCTGCAGGGAGGAGGTGAGCAGCGAGGGTGGTGGGTTTTAGTTTTTTTAGAAGTGTTTTGATAAAACTAGTGGATATTGGTTGGAAGCCAAATTCCGGGTGATTATTAAGTAGATTAGGCATGTAGTTTAAGTTAGAGGGGGTTAGTTGATTTGCTAGGGATTGGATTGTTTCAGTGAAAAAGTTATTAAAGGTGCTAGCTATTGTCTCTGGGGAACTGTGGGTATAGTTAGCCGGGGTTGGGATGGTGGAGTGACCTGGACAAAGTAGTTGATTTAAGCCCGCCCAGAACTTTTGAGGGTTGTTGTGGTTTTTTTGTAGGAGATTTTGGTAGAAGCTTTTTTTATCCAGTAAAATAGATTTTTTTGTATCATTCCTGAGTTGACGATATTTTAGATGATCAAGTGGGGCTTTGGTTATTCTCCAGCTGGCCCAAGCTCTGTTTCTAGTTTTGATTTTTGCTTTGGTATCTTTTGTGAGCCATGGTGCTGTATTTGATCTAGTTTTTATTGTACGTGGAGTATGGGAATCAAGGATACTTAGGAATTTAGTGTTAAAGTGATCTATGGCCTCCTCTAATGTTAGATTTTTTTAGTTTTGACCAGTCAACTGCTTTTAATTCATTTTGGAATATAGCAGCATCAAAGTTTTTCCTGTTTCTAAATGTTTTATAGTTGGCCTGGTGAGGGTTTCCTGCCTTATGTTTTATGATATAGGTTAGACAATGGTCGCTGAGGTCATCAGGGAGAGTACCAGCTGTGTACAGTTGGGGTTGGTTATTAACTAGGATCCAGTCTAGAATACTTCCCTTGTTGGTTGGTTTGTTTATTCTAGTGGGAAAGGTTATGGTCTGTTTAAACCCAGATCAGTTTATATGAGTGAGGAGGGGTCAGAGGAGCAGGAGTACTAGTCGGTGTTAAAATCACCAAGAACTATGTTTTCTTGGGGATAGGTAGTGGATAAACCAGTAAAGGAGATCTTCTATGGTATTTAGGTTGTTGCCTGGTGGAATGTATGCACAGATGATGTTCAAGTGTTTGTTTTGGTTAATTTGTAGCTTGGTTATGAGGAGTTCTGCATTATTGAATCGGGGAGGTTAAATGGTATCTCTATTAATGGTTAGAGTATTTTTGTAAAGGACTGCTATCCCACCTCCTTTCCTTGTAGCATGGTCTAATCGGTAAATATTGTATCCTGGAGGTAGTATCTCATGGTCAGTAGTACTGGGTTTTAGCCAGGTTTCCGTAAGACACATAATGTCTGGGGAGTGGGTTGCTAGGAGGGCGTTTAGGTTGGGAATCTTATTGTTAATATTTCTAATATTTGGGTGAAATGTTAGGAGGGAACTAGTGGGAGAATTCATGGGTAGCTTGACTGTGGGAGTTGTGGTAGGGGAGTGGAGTTTATTGGGTGTGGGTGGGCCAGGGTTGGTATGAATGTCTCCATGTGTTATAAGGTTATAGTGACAGGATATTCTGAGCTTTAGGAGTTTGTTTATAAGCTTTATATAGTCTTTGTCTTTAGGATTATGTTTTGTGGCTGTACAGGGGTGGTATTTTATAGAGGGTGGTATATTCGGTGTGTAGGGGAAGGTAAAGTGTTTGGTGTTATGTGTGAAGTCGCGGGTGTCTGTTTGACCATTTTGGTAGTGAATACCATGGTCAAGTGTTTGTTCATAGGCAGTGAGATGGTAAAATAGAAACAGTATAGGCATTTGGGTAATTAGCGTTTTTTTGCTTGTTTGCATTTTGATATTAGGCGAGCCAAATTTGATGGCTGACTGTGCTAACAGGGTGTGGAAGAATGAGAGAGAAGAAAATGGGTTAAGGTGGCAGGGTTGCTCAATGATGTGTGAGGTGCTGATTGGTACTTAGCAGGAGGGGAGTGGCAAAGTCTGGTTTAAATTTAGCACTAGTGAGGGTCGGTGGAATTTGGGGTCAGGGAGGGGAGCGGAGCGAGTCGAGCGCAGCAAGGGCGAGCGGAGCGGGGCTAACACTGACTCTGAGAGTTACCTTGGGCTTTTGGTTTGGTTTATATGATTGTATGTAAGCAGTGTTGTTGGCTGTACTTTAATTTGTTTTATTCTTTTATACTTTTACACCAATTTTCAGGCTAAGTTTAATTGTATCCTAGGGGTAAACTAGCAAGTGTAGTCAATAAGGAGGGAGCGAAATTACTTTACCAAATTAAAAAGTAAATGCTTGGGACTGGAACACTGTGTGAGTGTAAGGCTTATTCAAAGTAGTATAGCCCAATCTAGTGGCAATTGGCTAGATCCCTTCACTGTTGTTGTGCATACACCATTACGCCTCAACAGTTTACAAAAACTAAATTGTAGTTCACCTATTACAATTGAAAAGCTGGAGGGAGTCAGGTTCTTGCTTCCCAGAGGTTTTACTTAGTTAAGATAGCCAGCTTCAGTGGAGAAGGTAGAAATTGCTTTATGCAGTGAATCCCAGGTTGGGAGGGGGGGGGGGGTCACTCAGGAAAGAAACCTGTGCAAACTGAAAAATAAAGGTAAATAAGGCAGAATTAGTGCAAAGGTTACAAGAATGTGATGTGGAGAGCATGCAAGGAATAGAGCTGGAGAGTAAAATTAATTATATTGCATACATTATAATTAAAAGTGATTATAGTGCATACATAATAATAGATGTACTACTGCTGAAACCCAAAGTGTATGAGATGTTTGTAACACACTTGTGCTATAATGGTGGAGGTGTGCAGGGTGGCTGAGTTAACTGATCTGACTGGTATTAATAGTCCTTTGCTACTAATAAAACTGTATATTTTCCCTTCTTACTACTCCTGTACACATGACGGTATTCACTTGCCAATAATTTCTAAATCTGCAATTAAGTTTGTTTGCCATATCATCAGACCATTTCACTTCTTTCAGAATCCTATGCCCCACAAGTCTTCATCAATGCTTGAATACTCTTACTAGCATCTCCCAGCCATATACTTAGCTTACACTTTTAATGTAAACCTAATGATGGCTATATGTAATTGTGATTCTGCTTTATTCCCCCATTATTTAACTATAACATTAACATTTTCTGCCCTGCTTAGTTCCTTCCTTCACTTTAAGCACTAATTTTATGATTATTTACCTATCTGATACACCTGCTAATACAGTGATTCAAATGCTCAGTGCTTAACATGCTTAAGTATCTTTTATACTGCAATAGCTGCATTTATTTCATATGAATGTAATATAATTAGCAAATGACTGTGAAATTGTTAATGTACATTACTTTAAATTTTGCTCACGTATGCTATTGAATGACTGTTTAAAAATGTTTGTAATATGTTGGAACTTTTCTCCCTGGGCCTTCGCTGAAAAGAGGATTTTCACTAAACCCAGTTGGACAAACCCAGTAAATAAAAGCAAAATAAATAAAAACAAATGTGCAGTAGTCCAGTAAATTTATTTTTAGCTTGCGTTTGAAAGAAGTACACCCTTTTCTGTTTTTTTGATCTGCTGGAGCACAAAAGCCCCTTGATAAGACCTGCTTACTGATGCTACATGTAATTCAGGTCATGTTTATACCAAACTATGCCTTGTAGACTTTCCCAGACCCACCTTGTCGACATTATCAGATCCACCCAGTAATCTCTCAGCTTAATGACCTGCCTACTCCAATGCTGACTGTTTATCTGCAGAAGCTAACTTTAGGTGAATCCTTTCTGTGGCTGGGAATTGCTTGGGAAAGTTTACATGTTCTGCTGGTGACACAGCAGAGAACCATCCATTGTTGACCTTAATGGAATCTTGACAAGGAAGAGTCTTTACCCAGAATGGAGAGATTCTGTTTTGCTATAACAGAAGGAGGCATCTGTTAACTAAAGGCACCTGGTTAATGACATCCCATCCTTGGGCATGACTGGTTACTTTCTTTGCCTGTAATTTCTTCCCAAGGACAGGTGACATAAACACAGTTTTTTCTGTTGAGTGAAAACATTTCATGGGCACTTAATTCTGTCGTACTTCTCAACTCTCTCTGCATTTAGATATGGATATCATAAGCTTCATTCAGATGGATAGTAGTGTTGTATTAAAAGTGCAACCCCTGCAGAAATGGGACACATTTTTTCTGTAAGCATTAGTTCAATTCGCTGTTTCACAGCATATCCAAAAAGTATGGGATCAGACACCCACAGTTTTCTCTCCATCGCGTTCCACTGTGCGTGTGTTTAAAATGGTATGTGCTGTTACTAATGACTTTTGTGCATTGATGTAGGACGTGGAATTAGTGGGTCTAGATTCAGAGCTGTGTTTGCTTTTGAATGCCAGTAAGCATGGAAGTCACTGTAAGCATGAACTGTGATTGCATTATTCGATACTGGCTCAGTTAATGTTTGAAGCTCTATACTTTATTGCACTGAGTCCCCTGTGGTAACCTAAATGGCATTATTGCTCTGCATGCACTAATTCTAATTCATCCCTAGAAGAGATTGTTACTCTTTCGGATTCCCCTGTGATGTCATTCTGTCTCTGTGACTCATATGACTAGCTGGTAGTGGGAGTTGGCAGTTCTGATAATACGTTAATGGAATGCCAGGATATTTTTTTCTTTACATCTTTGCACACAGCAAATTGTACGCACATGTGCGTGATCTTTATGTTTAGGATTTTGTGACTGTTTTTGCATAATTATTTTTATTTGCACTGTAGTTCTGTTTAACTAATAATGCATTGTAATAGCATGTTGTGTGCTTGCTGTGAAGAACAAATGTGCAAGCTGTACTTTTGTTGTAGTGCGTGGAGCATCTTGATTTACTCTCTAAAACTAAGGGAAAGACAAGTTTGTTAAGTCTGTGTAAGGCACTTAATTATTTGGACATTCTGCAGTCAAAATGGTAAGGAACACTGAAGTGCCAGTGTGAGGTTTCTAGCTCATATGGGGTGAATTTTGACATGTTGTGAAAGTAGACAGTGAGATTAGACTTAAGGACATTAATACAAATAAAATGCCCAAGTAAAAAAAAGTACAATTTTAATACATCGAGTTTTAAATGGTAACAAGTAGTAGGGATTATTCATTACAGTGTAATTTTCATGTATGTTCTGCAGCATGCAAGTGTATTATGGGCACTGGGACAATAATTCATGAAATAATGCATTCTGGGAAATGTGTATAGGTGTACAGGAAGTACATAACAGGTATGCTGATGATGTATTCTTAATCATAAGAAGGTGCTAAGAATAATTTTACTGCAAGCAGAGGATTTTTATTTAGTGCTGCTGTACTAGTGTAAATGTCTACAGTTTATGCACAGAGACTTGGTGTTGTACTTTATACATATATAGGTATACTGTAAGAATATTGGTAATCCCAGGTGCAGTGTGTGTACATGGGACTGTATACTAGCTACGATAATATAGGTTTGCCGGGTATAGCACTGATATATTGCAGATTAGTAACTCTTGAAATGTTGTTTTAGTCATTCCTGATGTGGTACCTGTATAGGGAGAGTTTGTCTCCTGTTACTTGAACAGCATGCATTTGTAGGTAGAAGACCTTTGCCAAACCTGTCTTATAGAATCATAAGATTTACTATGCTATTGGCCCTGAGGCCTAGCCAAGAGTTTAGCCCATGTTTAGACAAGTCAGCACCCAAAGCCCCTGTCCAGCAGGAACACAGGTGGAATCCCAGGGGTGTGTTTTCTGTTTCCCATCCAGTTATCCAAGTTGCGCTTAAAAAGGGATAATGAGGTACTCTGCTTGATGTTGGAAGGGGGTCTATTCCACAGATGGGGGAGTCTCTGGGACACAAATCTGTCCCACCAAGTTCTATTGATATCACAAACTAGGTTGAGGTCATGCATATGGGTTATTCGAGTGGAGCTTGACTTGCAGATATGCAGTAGTCCCATTGAGGCAGGGTCTTCTGAGGAGTCTGTATGAAACTGAGTAGCGGGACAGGGCTTTTGGCCTATCTGTGTAAAGTAGATGTTTGAGGCCCTGGATTCTCCTGGTGAGGAACCTCTGTGGTCTCTCCAGCTGCTGCATGTGCTTTGTGAGGTACATGCCGAAGGGGGCATTGTACTCAATAATTGGCCTTTATAAGGGAAGTTATGACCTCTTTGTCCCCGGATGAAATACCCTTACTTATGAGGTGGACCATGTAGAAAGCTTACCATACAATGGAAACAACACTTTGGTCAAAAGTCAGGTTGCTATCAACCTGGGTGCCCAAATCCCTCACTACTGATTGCGTACTTGGACATTGTTATTAATGCGATAATATGTGGGGATGTCACTCTCCCCAAAGGGGATGATGATTCATTTTTTTGGCATTCAGCTTGAGGCCATGTTTCCGGCACCAGTCATTTGTTTAGGTGAGACCCTCTTGGAGGATGTTCACACTTGGGGAATTGATGACTGCACCCAGTCATCTCCAGACTTGGTCAACCATAACCCACTGGTTTTGGCCTGCACCTCAGGGAAAGTATATCCTGAATAACAGAGGTCCCAGGACTGATCCCTGGGATATGCCGCTCGTTACAGGTCTACTGCTTGAGGTGGCTTCCTCTGTTTTGATTAGGTGAGTTCTATCAGTGAGTCAGTTTGCTATCCATCTGGTAACATATGGATTGATGCCTAGTTGATAGAGTTTATCTATTTTGCCCGAGTGGGGAATAGTGTCGAAGGCTTTGGCCAGGTCAAGGCAGGCAGTGTGAACTATATTCCCCTCGTCCATATCTTTGGTGACTGTCTCAAAGAAGTCAACCAGATTTAACAGACATGACCTCCCCTTGACAAAGCCAAGCTGTGTGGGGTCGAGTGTTTGGAGGTTGTCAATGTACTAGATATTGGAGACAAGTGA
The DNA here is from genome assembly GCF_019279795.1 of Protopterus annectens. Taxonomy (NCBI): domain Eukaryota; kingdom Metazoa; phylum Chordata; order Ceratodontiformes; family Protopteridae; genus Protopterus; species Protopterus annectens. Next base: position 995,197,209 of record NC_056743.1, on the reverse strand, counting down.
ATATGGGATACTTTGATTTTTACAAAGCAGTTGTTTCTCTTCCCTGCAAACATGTAATTGACAATCCAGGAAGTATGAAGGCAGGTGGAAAAGAGTCAAGTAGATTATGAAATGGCTAAATAAAAGGAAACTGAAAGTAGTTGGTGAACAGGATCAGCAAATGGGATGTGGCTAAAGAAGTCCGCAAAGATTGCTTAGATATTTATGCCTTTAATTAGCAGAAGTAGTGAGAGCACAGTTATCTGTTTACAAATTACAGTAAAATTGGGATGGGTGGGGGATGGTGTCATTGCACTGAACAAAAGCTTGCTTACACAGGGACAGTTTTATAACTCATTGAGTGGAAACATTTTGGATGGTTTCCAGTGCTACAGAATGCAGGTCTCGCCTCCTGGGTACCAAGAGAGCCAGGGTCTCACCTCCTGGGTACCAAGAGGCCAATTATTCCAAAATACAATTTAGATAAACTTAGCACCACTCAGCAAGGAAAAATGTGAGTAGTCCAAGTCACTGATGAGGTGAATCACCAGTCCAAGATTGATTCAGTTGTGTGAAACTGAACAATTAGTCAAGTGAAGAACTCGTCCAATAAATGGAGATGTAATATGACACTACAGGTGACATTCAGGCCACAGTGCAATGCTTGACTCAGTACTTATTCAAGGTAAAAGAAATAAAACCAGTTAAGCAGGGTACAAAAGAATGCCACAAGAATTGTGCAGAAACTGAAGATGGCATACAAAGAGAGGCTTGTGGAACTGGATTTATTCACCCATGTGGACACAATATGGATACGTAAAATAATAGTGCAGCCGAAGGAGTCAACTTGAAGAGGAAGACAAAAGGTGAAGAAAAGGGCACATTTACTACACTGAGGGTATAGACGTCTGTCTTAACATAGAGAAAGGCTTTTCATAATAAGAGTGATGGACAAATAGTACATGGCACCAGAATGCCAGAAGACGTACTGTAGATCATCTGACATTTTCAATAAGATGTGGGACAATGAGTGGAGGCTCCTAGGGGGGGCTGAGGGTTGAGGGGGTGGCAGCACCAGTGGTAACTGCATCAAATAGATAAAACTAGATAGACAACTTTGTCTTCTGCCATCATGTATATATAATATAAAACGTGCAGAGATGCCAAAAAATCACATATTTGGTATATGGAATGTACTCGAGTGTTGTGCCTGACTCTGAGCAGCTGAGCACATATTTGGTATATGGAATGTACTCGAGTGTTGTGCCTGACTCTGAGCAGCTGTCCTTAGTTTTCCAACCTGTCTTGGGTGCCTTTAATCCACTCAGAGACTTTTCACTGTGCCACCTTGTACAAAGTAGCATTGCAAAACCCCACTTCTCTTTCCATTAAGTAATATTTCCCGATGTCCGTTTTAAATCTGCTGCACTGATGTTCTAAATCTGCTACACCCATGTTTTAAATCCGGTACACTCATGTTCTTGTCTCCCCTTCCCATTGTTCATCATGTTTACTGCACTTACATGCCCCTGTGATCTGCCACATCCTGATCTGAGTGTAATTCATTCCGCATTTCTTCTAGTGTGTATTTTCTAAATGTTCTGACCGTTTTCTTGTATTTCATGTCCCCATTCCCTTCGCCACCTTGATTACGAAACAACTTGATATCCTTTTTTCTATATGGTTTCCGGAATGAAACACAGTATTTCATAGAAGGTTAGCCGACAGATTGTGGGAGTGACATCTGTATCTCTAGAAGTCAGACCCCTGGCAGTGCACCCGGTATTAATTTGACCTTTTGCTACTGCTCTATCACAGCACACACTATAATTTTAGCCTAGTAGTTTTAATACCCAGATCTTTTTCTTTCTGTGTCTGTCTTAAGGTTATTCACTCAACAGAAATCATCTTTGTTTCTTCCACTAAAGTACATGATGTTTTAATAGCAAATACCTCCTGTCACAGATGTTCAGGCAAACAGGGAGCCATGACATAAGGCATTACCCCCCCCCCCCCGAAGGGAAGCAGGCAAGGACATCTCATTATTCCTGTCACCTCTCCTAGGTCTTTGCTGATCTTTTTGTAGTCATGGCTTCAACCCTATGTGCAGTGGAGCTGATCTGTTACTGTACTGGTTTTGTGGACATTAGCTTATAGGCCAGTCTTGCTCTTTGTCCAAATGCAAGCATACTAAAAAGGAGTGAATCCACCACTGAATTCTGTGGCACAGCCCATCTTCCTGGATTTTGTTCTGACAGTTCAACCCCATCTCGTCTGTTGACCTCTGTAATCTGATGGCGCACACTTTGCCACTTGTGGGCCCAAGTTCTGTGTCTCCTATTTGCCTTGTTAAATTCTGTAAGGTGCATTGCATATGCCTCTCACAAACTCTATCATCCAGTGCTCTTAGACAACGTCCTAAAGTACATTTGCCAAGCTTCTATCCTCTTTTGGTTTAAAAATGGCATTGAAAATGTAGCCAGCAAGTGTGGAAGGTGTAAACAACCATTTATTCAACCCAAAGGAAAAATCCAGTGGGTTACAAAAGTAAATATGAGATAAATCCAAACCGGTTTTGGCTCAACAGAGCCTTCTTCAGTGGACACAAGCAGTAAAAACCAAACAAACAAAAGCAACTCAATATATAAGTGTATATATACACCTGGTAATTCGCAACATAACCAATCGCAATAATGAAACAATAAATAATGATAATTAGTCATTAGGTTAAAATTGATCATTAAGACCAGGTGGAAACAGGGCTCCCAGTTTTACTATCCATTTCTTTTCTTTGAAATTAAGCAACTCATGCCAACTGTCTTTGTCTTTACAAATCCCATTAATGTGGTCAATAATCACAAATTTGAAAGAAGCAGTAGTATGTTTCAAAGTATGTTTAAATAAGGCATTGTTGGGACGTTTATTTTTGATACCACTAAGATGTTCACAAATTACAATGTAATCCCACTATCAGACAACGTGTTAAGAAGACAACCACCATACTTGAAACATAGGTCATTACGTCATTGATGCCTAATTGCTGTTTGATACAAAGATCGTTGAATCACTGTTGTATAACAGTTTAATTCTGAAATATTTTCCCTATATCAGGTAAACTAAGATAACATAACATTTAATTGCAGTCTTCTTCTTCTGTTTCGGTTGTTCCCTTTAGGGGTCGCCACAGCGGATCATCTGTTTCCATTTCTTCCTGTCCTCTGCATATTGCTCTGTCACACCAACCACCTGCATGTCCTCTCTCACTACATCCATAAACCTTACATTAGGCCTTCCTCTTTTCCTCTAACCTGGCAGTTCCATCCTTAGCATCTTTTTCCCAATATACCCAGCATCCCCCCTCGACACATGTCAAAACCAACGCAATCTCACCTCTCTGACTTTGTCTCCAAACTGTCCAACCTAAGCTGACCCACTAATATACTGATTCCTAATCCTGTCTATCCTTGTCACACCCAGTGCAAATCTTACATCTTTAGCGCTGCCACTTTCAGCTCAAACTCCTGCCTTTTTGTCAATGCCACCATCTCCAACCCATATATAACATAGTTGGTCTCACTACCCTCTTGTAGACCTTCCCTTTCACTCTTACTGGTACTCGTCTGTCACAAATCACTCCTGACACTCTTCTCCACCCATTCCACCCTGCCTGCACTCTCTTCTTCACCTCTCTTCCACACACACCATTACTCTGAACTGTTGATCCCAAGTACTTAAACTCATCCACCTTCGCCAGCTCTACTCCCTGCATCCTCACCATTCCTCTATCCTCCTTCTCATTCACACACACACATATATAACATTTAATTGCAATGTGATATTTAAATAGTTCTCTGTTATCTCACTGTTAGATGTGAATTGTAGACTCTACTCATCACTAGATTTTGGCTGGTAGAAATACATTGGATTAGCTGATGTACACACTTACTAATAAGATTAAGTAAATGGCCTTGCTGGAATCCAGAGGCACTACGTCCACAGAGCTCCCAGTGTCCATGTCATTGGTGTCCTAATCACCAGAACTGGATTAGGCTGACTTGGCCAGACCTCTTCTGCATGAAACTATGATTGTCAGTCACTGTAAGTGAATCTGCATTCGTTACCACTGTAGGCTTGCTCCACAGAATCTGTTCCAGAACATTCCCTGGATTGGAACATGGTATGCATGTTTACATACTGACATATTAATATGTGATGTACATTACTTTCTTTTAAAGGCTCACTGCTGCTTTTCAGCTGTGAGAAACATTTCTGCAGTTTGTTTCCCAGCCTCCCTCCCTGTTGGTATAGTGTTTTTATAGTTGGTGGCTTTGCAGTTGCCCGCCCCTAGTGTAAATTTGATCTGGGACCCTCCTCCCAGTCTAGTCTTATTACCTCACTCTACCCAGTACAGGGAGAACATTTGAGAAGGCCAGTCAGCTTAGTTTCTGCTACTCCTTTCTCTCTTTCCACTAAATTTTTTTTATCTGCTTTTACTGTGTTTGTGTTTCTTCCTACTTTATTTTGCTTTTGCGTCATCTTAAAAGTACTCAATTGTATTTATTACTGCTTGGTGTAACTCATTCTAAGCCTTTTAGTTTAAGCACTTGGGCTTCAGACCAGTTGTTTTACATTAAGAAGGTTTGTGGGTCTGCACTGTAGTGGCAGAACAGGTAGCTTACATCCTTCTAAGTTGGGAACTGCTGATTGAGGGCTCAGTGTCTGTTATTCTAAAAGTGCATTCATTCTGGTTTAAGCACTTGGGCTTTCAGGCCAGTTATTTTACATTAAGAGGGTTCGTGGTCTATACTCTTGTGGGAGGAGAGGCTGGACTCTGCCCTTCTGAGATGGGAATTTCTGGTTAAAGGCTTATAGTGCCTGCATATTTGAACTGCTTCTTATTGAAATTGGTACACCTTGTTTGCTGTAGCATAGACTAGATCCAGGCCTGCTGAATCTAGCTTTGTTTGTATAACTTGAGCACTAATCCAGGCATTCTTTAAAGTATTCAATTGTATTTATTACTGCTTGGTAGTAACTTAATTAAAGTGTAGCTATCATTCTAAGTCTTTTGGATTAAGCACTTGGGCTTCAGACCAGTTGTTTTACATTAGGAAGGTTTGTGACCTGCACTGTGGTGGCAGGACAGGTAGTTTACATCCTTCTAAGTTGGGAACTGCTGATTTGAGGGCTCAGTGTCTGTTGTTCTAAAAGTGTATTAGTTCTGGTTTAAGCACTTGGGCTTCAGGCCAGTTATTTTACATTAAGAAGGTTCGTGGTCTGCACTCTTGTGGGAGGAGAGGCTAGACTCTGCCCTTCTGAGCTGGAAATTTCTGGTTAAAGGCTTATAGTGCCTGCATATTTGAACTGTTTCTTACTGAAATTGGTACACCTTGTTTGCTGTAGCATAGACTAGATCCAGGCCTGCTGAATCTAGCTTTGTTTTTATGCTTGTTGTTTGTTTGCTTGTTATTTCCCTGAAACGCTAACTCCACCTAAAAAGCGGCTTTTCAGTGCTTCTGTGGATCCCTAGTGATATCTGCATTGCTTACTGTACTTATTTCCTTGTTTCACTTGAAAGAAAGTTACTGTTTGTCATTTTTGCATTTAAGTTACCTGGCACTTGCTCCCTGAGTCAGCACTAAAAAATTAAAAGCACTACACCCTCACAAACTCCCCTTGAGTACTTCATTCCCCATTGGCCCTTTTTTTCAATTATAAAGGAATTCCCAATACTATTCTAGCATGTCCAAAGGTCAGTTGTCAATCTCTGCAACCATATAGCCAAACTGGAGGCTAAGCTCTCTCAACTCAGTACTGGCGTAACCAGTCAGGAAGAGAAGGAAACCACACTCACTACAATTCCAGTCTCACATGGACCTACCACGACAGCAAACCAAACGCATAAACACACAAAAACATACTCGGAGGCTCTAAATAAAAATCTGCCTAAGCAGCAGAGACCTCCAAAGCAGACACTCAAGCAACCGCTACCCTATAACAAAACACGTGCAACACATAGCTCACAAAGCCAGTGTGCCGAACAGTCACAGCCCTTAAGGCTAAACAACACACCTGATACACTTGTAATAGGTGACTCTATTGTCAGGCACACTGACGTCCCACTCACCAGGCTGAACAAGGAGAAGGTCACTGTGAGCTGCCTGTCGGGCGCTAGGATCCGCCACATAACACACACACTCAGGTCACTCTAAGGCAAGTACAAATATGACTCGAGTCATTGTCCATGCTGGTGTGAATGCCCTGAGACGTACCTCCCTAGACTACATGAAAAGAGACATAGAGGAGCTCTCTGAGCATGTAGCCCAGGCCGGTATGACCCTGACCTTGAGTAGCGTCTTACCCTCACCAAGAATGATGCCACAATATGAAGACAAGATGATCAATTTCAACAATTGGCTTAAGTATTGGTGTCATTCAAAGGTCTCTCCAAACACTATTATATTGGGCGACTTCAACTACCCAAACATAGACTGGGAGCATTACTCTAGCTCCAACACCCTAGCCCAAAGGTTCCTAGAATTTATAAACTCGAATGCTATGGAACAACTTGTTACCACTCCCACAAGAGGGGAAAACATACTGGACCCGATCATCACCAACATGGGGACTCTATGCTCCAGACCAGAAGTGTATCTCTCACTGGTAAGATCAGACCATAAACTAATCTCACTGAATATTCACATCCCGACCCCACCCCCTGCCCAGAAAACCACAGTGAAAAACTTCTCTAAAGCAAATTTCACACTCCTCAAAACCGAGGTGGAATCCTTCAAAGCCCCTGGGCCTGTGGAAACGGCCCAGACCGCAGACTCCTTTATAAACGCATTCTATGAACACCTTCAGGAATGCATGGATCATGCAATCCCAAATAAAACCAAGACCCAGTCCTCCAAAGGCAGACGTCCTGTCTGGTGGACCCCAGCCATAAACAAACTATACAATAGAAGGAGGAAGCTACTACATGATAGAGCAAAATCCCAAAAAGGGAAGGCATCTCTGATCAATATTAGCAAAAAACTACTGGCACTCATAAAGTCGTCTTAAGGCCAGCTTCGAGAGAAAAATTGCACAGGACACTAAGGATAATCACAAGGCTTTCTTTAGTTATGTTAGGAACCTGGGTGGGAATTCCCAGATATGCTCAGAATTAGTCCAAAATGACAAAAAATACACCGAACTCACAGACCTTGCCAACATCCTAGCTGACAAGTTCAGTGCAAACTCCCCCCCCCCCCCCACACCAAAAGGGTGAATATCTATCCCAGCAGAGTGCTGCCTTCCTGACATCTCAGATGCTCAGGTAAGAGCTGCCCTCTCCAAAGCAAAAATCACAGCATCAATGGGACCAGACGGTGTCCCGGGCTGCGTCCTACATGAACTCCAAGAAGAGCTAAACCCAAACATATAAAACTACTGTTCAATCTCAGCTTTACTACAGGATATGTACCCAAAGAGTGGCGTACAGCAACAGTGGTCCCTCTCCACAAAGGTGGTGCCTCAACGGATCCTGGAAACTATCGCCCCATAAGCCTGACTAGCTTGGTCTGCAAAGCTATGGAAAGGATCATCATGGACCTCATAAATAAAGATATTGGGGACCTACAGACACTGGATCCTACCCAGTTCGGCTTTAAGGGCAGATCCTGCCTCTTAAACCTGGTCGATTTCTTTGAAACAGTCACCAAGGCCATTGATGAGGGGAAGGTGGTCCACGCAGCCTACCTGGACCTCGCAAAAGCATTTGATACAATACCCCACTTGGGCATTATAGATAAGCTCACCAGCTTAAATATAAACCCCTATGTCACTAGATGGGTTGCAAACTGGCTCAAAGACAGAACCCACATGGTTAGAATTGCTGGAGCCATGTCAGACTCCAAACCAGTTACAAGTGGCATCCCACTAGGCTCAGTCCTGGGACCTCTCTTGTTCAGTATATATTTCTCGGAGGTACAGGCAAACACGGAAGGACTGTGGCTGATCAAGTTCGCAGATGACTGCAAACTGGGCGCCATAATCGACTCTCCAGCCGACACAAGCATCCTCCATAAGGGCCTCATAGAAACAGACAACTGGTGCCAGAGCCATTGCCTCAAGCTAAATGCCAAAAAGTGTATAGTCATCCCCTTTGGCACAAACAAAGTGCCCACAAATTACCACATAGGTAGTAATCCATTAAGTACAGAAGAAGTAATTAGGCACCTGGGGACCCAAGTTGATAGCAATCTCTCATTTGACAGCCACATGGCCAAAGTGTTTAGAAAAACATTTTATATAGCCCACCTAATCATGAAGGGATTCACATCTAGATCAGGGGAGGTCATCGTGCCTCTTTACTCATCCCTCATCAGGCCCATAATTGAATACAATGCCCCTTTTGGGATGTACCTTACCAGACACCTGCAGCAACTGGAAAGACCCCAAAAGTACCTCACCAAGAGGATCAAAGGGCTCAAACAGATGCCATATGCTGCCCGGTTAATATATATATATATATATATATATATGTATAAATTTGGTCAGGGCACCAGGGAACTCCCCGACTCTTTTCAGTAAGTGCTGTGGGATCTTTTACTTCCACCTGCAAACCTCAGAGAACTGCATGTACCTTGTGTCTTTCTTTTAGCATACACTTTGTGCTGCTAAGTTTTTATGTGAATGAGACGATCTGAAGGCACTGTTTAATTAATACTGGTTCAATTCACGGCTGGAGTGCCTTCTGTGCAGAGTCTGCTCATCCTCCCTACGTTCATGTAGATTTTTTCTGGGTACTCCAATTTCCTCCCATGTTACAAAGACGTGCTGCAAATTGGCTTTGTTCTAAGCCTTGGTAAACAAATGTTACATAAATAAATAAATAAATACTATGTGGATTTCGGAAACTCTTCACCGTAGCCAGAGAACAGCAAAATCAAGCAAACATGTATTATTACCTACTGTTTGTTTTATTATTCTGTCCTTGAATGCATGTGTTTTGCTTTCTTCTTCACTTGTCTGTGCTTTGTGATTTCTCTCTGTATATAGACTGTACTTTTATATTTATATGGTAAGCATAAATGTGCACTTTTTCTTTTGGCCTCAGAAATATAATTTCTTGTTTTAGTGGACCATTTTCAGTAAATTATAAATAAATAAAATAATCTTGGAAGAATCTTTTTTCATATGTTAATAGTGTACCAACATCAATTTCATTAACCCAGAGGGGTTGTGGATGGATAATGCATTTTATAAAGTAAAAGAGTATTTTTAATACGGTGAGCTTACTTAGAGTACAGGGATTGCATTTATTTATTGCCTCCTATTGCAGTTACCTGGTAATCCATTTCATGATTGCAAGTAAATTAGAGCTTCTCCAAGTTCTCAGTGGGCACAAGGCACAGAAATGAATACTAGGATGGGCAATATTATATCTCACAAGCACTCGTGCACTTGCACAAGTCATACAGACTTGTTTGGGGTATCATGAATTTACCTACAGCATAGGATGTGGGAGACAACTGGAACATCTGGTGGAAAGTCCGATGACCACAGGAAGGATGTATAAAATACACACAGAGGGCACCACTCCTGAGAACCAACTGCCATGAGGCAGCAATGCTAAGCTTTGCTGCTGCCTAAGAACAGGGTTGTGTGAAACTTACAATGACCGCACAAAATATCATTGCATCCCACCGAAAACATGTATTCATAGAGGTAGTACTCTTTTTCTCAGCATTCAAAAATTCAGATTTCAATTGCATCCAAATTATTAGAAAGATGTGTGGGCTATTTTATTAAGTTTTCACCTTCCCCTAAATGTTGTATAACCGTAGAGGTGGTCTAGATAAAGCTTGGAGGATTCCCCCCATGCAGGAAGGTACAACGGAGCTTGCCCATCCTGCAAACAGCACTAATGTTGAGCTTCGCCATTATGTGTACGTCATGAGCAGCTTCCACTCTGGTAAGGTTGAGCTGTTGTTATCTGAGAAATGTGGTGCTGATTTCTCACAGCAGAAATGTTCATATGCCTCCACCTCTCTGACACGCAGTTTTTAGAGACTTTTGATAATTGTGGAAAGGACAAGCATCCATCCCTACACATTGTGGTCTCTTTTATAAACAGTATGGCAGTAGGGAAGTAATAAATGGTATACCTTTTAGACCATTCCTACAGTAATAGATGGCCTTTACTTCTTGTCTAACATCTAATTTCTCTTGTTGTCAGTAAAACTTACCTGTCTGTCTACCTTGCTGTCAGAAAACCTTACCTGTCTGTCTACTGATTTCTCAAATTCTGCAGTGTTTTGATTTTATGGGTGTACAGGAAAACTGTTCTGTTCAGCATCCCTTTCTGAAAAAAAAAACATGTTTGTGTTACCTTTTAGTTAATCCTCACCTAGTTGTTATTGTTCCATGTTCTTTTGTTTCTTTTATTAAATGTATTGCCCTCTTTGATTTAAATGTCTCGAGTTACTTATAATTCTGTTACATTTTATTTTGTTATTCATTTATTAAAAAGGAAAACCCATTGGGCACAAACCTTTTAAGGAAAGAACCGGAAGCACTCTGGTTAAGTAACTTGTTCATAGTGACATGGCAAGTGGACGCTGGGAGAATCAAACCCTGGACTAAAAGAAGAAGCTGGCTGGCACTTTTTAGCCTTAATCCTGAGGGCTAAACTGGAAGGCATTCCTCTCTTTTTTTTTTTTTTTTTTTTTTTTTTTTTGTGTGTGTGTCTGTCTTTCTCCCCACTCACTCATTCACTCTATGTGTGTGTGTGTGTGTGTGTGTGTGTGTGCATATATATGTATCATACATATATATATGTATATCCTACATATATATATATATATATATATATATATATATATATATATATATATATATATGTGTGTGTATGTATGTCCACTACGTAATTTCAAAAGTTCAGAATCCCGATGCTCGAATTTTGAAATCTCAAAATAAAAAAAAAATAAAAAAACACACGCAAAACAGTCCAGACTCACATTTTTGCAGGGGGGCAAGCCTCCATACCCCCGCTACTTAAATATACCAACTCCGAGATCGCACTACAATGTAAAGAATGGGAAACCTCCCATTCCGCATTGTACGACGATCTCCATTATATACTTTCGAGATTTCAAAATCTCAAGCATCTGAGCGTCGGGATTCTGATGCTAGAAATTTTGAACTTTCGAAATTGTAAAGTGGACCCAGTAGGGAAGTAATAAGTGGTATAATACCTGTTGGACCATTCCTACAGTAATAGATGGACTTTACTTCTTTTCTAACATCTAATTTCACTTGCTGTCAGTAAAACTTACCTGTCTATCTACTAATTTCTCAAATTCTGCACTGTTATAATTTTATGGGTTTTCAGTAGGGAAGTACTAAATGGTATAATACCTGTTAGACCATTCCTACATATAATATGTATATATGTGTGTGTGTGTGTGTGTGTGTGTGTGTGTATATATATATATATATATATATATATATATATATATATATATATATATATATATATATATATACACACATACATGTGTATATATAATGAGTGTGGGCCAGTGTGCTGAATGCGTTTTATGTTGAAAGCAGTAAGTTTGTAGTATTTTGATTCAGGTAAGTAGGACCGGGAGTGGGAATGTGTGTGGGGTTAGGTAAGGGTAAAGGGACAGGTTTTATAGAGAATGTGTTTGTTTATGTTGCTTGAGTGAGTGTGCTGAATGAGAATTTGTTGGACAGTGTGTTCAGCTGTGTGTAGGGGACTGTTGTATAATTAATGAAATGTCTTGTACTTTGAATTAGTTTTGAGATGAGTGCTGAAGCCATTAGTTTTCAACCAATTTTCTAAAGATAGTTTATTTGTTACAGACACCAGAACTCCATGTATAATAACATTTGTTTTTCAGTTTCAGTTGTTTCCCACTGATTTTAGTGGACTGTGGTAGTTGCAAAATTGTCTTGCTGAATGTGGATTAGTTAGTATTTTCCTAGGTTTTTATGAATGCAGTGTCTAATTCAAAAAATAAAAACACTTCCCATTGTTTTTTATTCTTTTTTCTTAGCAGTTTTCTTTCTCTGATAAAATATTATCCCCTCTCCCTCATGTTATGATGCTATTTATTCCTTACCTGTCCCTCCCCCTCCTGTTATACATCTACCCATCCCCCTGTTATTCTTGTGTCTGTTCCATACCTACCCACTCCCCTCCCTCTCCTGCCATCCTCCTGTTATGCTGCTGTCCATTCCACACCTACACTGTCCTCCTGCTAGGCGTGTGCCCATTCCATATCTACCCCCATCATGCTATTTGTTATTTTGGTGGATCTGATGAAGTTCTACAGTTGTAGGATGAAAGTGCTTATCTTAAATATGTATGTCTTGTTTAGTTGTGTAACAGTATAATGTGTGCCGTAAATAAATGTGCAGTGTTACTAAAGACGGCTTCTGCAGCAAACTGCCTGTTTTTGTGCTCATTTAAACTTGTTTGCATTTTTTTCATGAAAGCGTAGATTTTTCATAACCCATTTTTTCTAATTTGACTCTGAGGGCACACCAAAGTTTATATGAGCATTTGCAACTCCAAAAGATGTGAATGATATCTGCTTCCATCAAAGGGCAAAATTGGCAAAAGGGTGGGACTTCATTGTACATCTTGTTTAGTAGAGCAGGGGTGTAGTATGCGTTATTTACGATCATAAGTTGGGTATACTTGAACTTTAACAAAGGAATAGCTTTAGAAAATATTTGAGTGGCTTGGGCAATGGACTTAGAGGAGATCGAGGGGTCTTGTTTTATCCAAAATTCGCCCTCCTTCATATACCCCCGGTAGGCATAGACATTAAGAATATTCATTTTCTAATAACATCTTTTATGCTGATAAAATACTATATCACCCTAAATTGGAAAGATAGATCGGCTCTTTCATGGGAAGGACTCAAACGGATAGCTGGGAAGCATTTTTCTGCTCACAAATATTTGTGGTATTCCATGAGGCTAAATCCGTCACAGAGGGATGCATGGAAAATGGTGTATGAATTTATACTAACATAATCACACAGCAGTCAAACCCCCGACTTGGGGGCTCTCCCTAGATGGGCTTTGTATATAGTTACTGAATGTAGAGGAATTTTTGTTTGTACTTTTCTGTTTGTCATGCTGTTTGATATGATTTGTTATGATATGATTAAAAATCAATAAAAAGAATTTAAAAAAAAAAAAAAAAAAAAAAAAAAAAAACTTGTTTGCATTTTTTTGAGATGTTTTAATGTTGCTTGCATTTTAAATAAATAAGCTTTTCACAACTTACCTTTCCTTTTTCCTTCCTGCCACTGTGGGGAGGTGATGCCGCCAGTATTATCCTGAAGTCTGAAGTGAGGGTGGACTGGACAGACTTCACCTTCCTTCTCTCTCACACTGCTGAATCTTGTGCTGATTGGTTAATCTGCAAGCTCAGATAATCAGTCAGTTTCAAGAAAATGTAAGCTCAGATAATCAGTCAGTTTAAAGAAAGGTCGAGACAATGTTCCAGGTTTCCAAGTTTACATCATAAACTCCAAACATCCACATAACGTAAACCACTTTATTTCCAGACAATCCGGATAAAAAAAAAAAATTAAAAAAACATACAGGTGGTCTTTTACTTTTCTAGTAAGTCAGTTAATCACTGAAAATATTACGGTGTGTCACCTTGACACGCGTGACATAGGTTCGCCATCACTGATTTAGGCCATATAATCTTGACACATCATCATTCCAGCAAATTCATTTTCTTTCTGTTGACTTCAGGACTACACACACACACACACACACACACACACACACACACACACACACACACACACACACACACACCTCACTGCTGCTTCACTCCTCCTATTTCCTTTCTTTTACAATCCTCCCTGTTTTATGTATGTATGTAGTTACAATACTTGAGTACAGGCAGAAGTATATTTATGTTATTGATTGTAACCATTGTCTTTGATCCTTTGCATATCTTGTATTCACCTACCAATTTAGTGTTTTTCTACAACTCAGTATGAACCTGAAACTGGTCACGCATGGCCAATGCACAACCTTGGTAAACAAACTTAAATAAATAAATACATTTCTGGTCATTGATTGAGGGCTGCCTGTATGCACATATTTTTGTGTATGCAATGTGTGAAGCTACCCTATTTTTCCTGAGTGGATGAGAGTTATGACTTGTGCTTTCCTTTTAGGTTTTTCTTTCATTTTCTACTTGTAAGATGAGAGTGCCATTTTATGTGTCCTGTGGTGTTTTTATGTTGTATGTTTTTTTTTTTTTTTTTAACAAGTAGCATAAACATAGCAGAATTATGTCAAATTACACACAAATGCACACGCACACATGCATACACACACCTGCATCTATAAATACATATTACAGTTCTATAAGCCTGCTACTTCATTTCTCTAAGCATGTTTCTTATTTATGAGTATACTCTACTCTGAGGCAGAGAGGACTGGCCATCTTTTAATCACTGCGTAACATACTGAAATATGGAGAGTTTAAGCATAGAGTGGAATCTAAAAAGGCAGGCAGTTAATTTGCATCTGGTTTGGATTTTTCTCATTGTTCTGTATTTAAGTTGAGTTGTTGTTGATTTGAAAATGCAGCTGATGACCCTTTAGTTAATTGTTCAGTGGATATTTTCTTCCATACCTCTGAGACTTTGAGGAGCCTGGAAAATGGGCCTGTCCTTAATGCAGACCTGGAAAATGCTTTTAAATTTTTTCAGCTGTTCAAGATTTTTACAATTTGAAAGGAACTATCAAAATATATTTTAACTCGTAAGTTACTAATTAGGCCATATGAAATGGCAAATTTGAAGGAACGTTGTCTGGGCCTTTTGCTGCTATTTTTTATGGCTTATTCAAGTATTTTCACAATCAGAATCCTCTTAAAAAGTAACATTTTTTTCTTTCCATTCCTACCCTGACATCAGCTGTTTCTCAGAAATAGGAATAAGATAATGATTTCCCCATTTACAAAATGATTATTTCAGTGTTGTGTACCTTTTTTTGCATTCATGTGTCTAGAGTTTGATAACCAGTTCATGACACTGGATCTGAAAGGGAAAGGTAAGAATGTTAACGGGTTAGAAGTTTTAATAATGCATTGGATGGCAGTATGTATTGTACCAAAAAAAAAAAGGTTTTGAAAATTTTTTGATTAACTAGTCGGAACTTTCTGTTAGGTAGGCTTAATGTGTCACACAGAAAAGCAAAAGCTTGTACGTGCCCTTATATTCAGCTAACATTCTATTATTTTGTTCCTGTTAGCAGCATATGCAAACTTCCAGACTTGTAACATTAAAAAGGTAATAAAACCACTTACGTTTAGATTTGTATATTTAAATTAACTTCCCAGGCTTGTAAGACAACATCATAGATACACAACTTCTGCGTTACAGCTATTTGCTAAGGTGTAGCCAACCATCTGGACAGCATCCCTTCCTATGGTGGACAGATTGAACTGCCCAGCCTGTGCTGCTGCTGGAAGAGATTTCCCTCAAAAACATGGGAGGAAGTCCTGTGAATGTATGAATAGAGGCTTCCCAAGATAAGGCAATCCTTCTTCATTGACTCGCCTGTAGAGCATCTTGAGTCTTCCTTTGTTGACTTGACAGATTTTTGCTGGTATGAGTATGGTTATGGGGATGATGATGAGGCTGTAAAGACGTGTCTAGTCATACATCCCACTTTACGCATTTAAACCCTGACCCCATCTGATTGATAGCTGACCCCAGACACTCAAGGCATGAAATTCTTTTAGGTCCAGAAGTTGTTATTGAGAACTGGAGTATTTCTATCTGTGTTAAGAGACCTTGATCAGCCCAGTTCTAAAAAAAATTAACTTGTTCATAACCTTCTGGAAAATTACGTCTTGGGTTTCTAACCTCTCATTTATTGAGAAGGTTACAGAAAGCAGAGTATGCATGGATGTATTTATAATTTGCATCTAACAGGTCTCTTAGACTCATGTCAGTCCAGTTTTAGACCCAAGTACAATATTGAGACAGCCTTTATTCAAGTGGTCAGTGACTTATTAATGACAAGCAATCAAGGCATATGTTCCATCCTGATCTTGCCTGACTTTTTTGGTGGCTTATGACATAGTGGACCGTGCAATTCTCTTGGAGCACTTGAAGTTTTATTGTGATTTTTATACACACCGTACTTGAGTGACTGTTACTTCTTGGATCGTTGCCACAAGTGGTGTTAAGTCTAGTACCTCTTCCCCCCTCCCCCTGAATACTTGGTGACTTTGGATGGCATTGTGACTCCATTATCGTTCATGGTGGTCCTTGTGGGGAGGGAAATTTGCTGTCGTGCATACTGGTAATATCCAGCTCTAACTCTCTATCTAGAGTCTCTGCCTGATTTATTGTCTTTGTCTGCTTGGGCAACATCCTGCACTGTATTTGTGAAGCTGAGGCACCAGACCAAGAACTAACTGAAGCAAAGCAGTGAAGCACCAACCACGTATAGAAAACAATTTATTAGTTAAATGCTTACGTTCACTAGGAATTTCACCATCCTGCATTGGTTGAATCAGGAATGTTTTTAAGTTAGTCTGGCAAAAACTGAAGCTGTGTTGGTTCAGGCTACCTTCCAACTTTCACATCTTCCTCTGCTTTCCACTTTAATTACTTTTGAGAAAGCCTGTAGGAATTTGTATGCCATGTTTATTATCTGGATGTAGTTCTTTATAACAGATTGGCATTGACCAGGTTTTATATGTCATTAAGACATCTAATTTCCATCTAAAGTGGAGATGGCAGTAGTTTATGTCCTGGTTGTACCTCAGTAGGAGTATTGCAATGTTCTTTACCTTGGTTTAATATCCACTGCAAGTTTACTGACAGATACATCCAGGGCTAACTATAGTGTACCTGCTTTGTAAAGTAGAAGTGAAGTTTTGCACTCTGAAGAGGTGGCAGTTTAAAGAAAATGTTAAATTTATTCGTTGTTAAAAAAACAACTTTTGAAGAGTGCATTCAGTTGTTTCTGTTTTGATATGTGTTGCTTATTTAAGTCGGTTAAATTATGCATGCTTGAATTTTATGTTGCCCATAGATTTGATTTTCTCTATGGTAAGTTTATTTTACTACTTAAATGCTTGTAGTGATAGCATTCCTTTCCCATGAGATTCAGTCTTTATTTATCCCTTGCATTTTTAACTGCCATAGGGGGCGGTCGCGGTGGTGCAGCGGTTAGCGTTGCTGCCTCACAGCAAGAGGTTCTCCGGTTCGATCCTCGGCTGGGGTGCCTTTTGCATGGAGTCTGCATGTCCTCCCTGTGGTCACGTGGGTTTTCTCCGGGTGCTCCAGTTTCCTCCCACATCCCAAAGACATGCTGTAGGTGGATTGGACACTCTCTAAATTGGCCCTAGGCATGACTGTGTGTGTGTGCCTCATGTGGAAGGTTGGGCGCCGGGCTGGCAACTCGACACTGTAAAACTCCACTGCCAATCATAAGCAGACAGGTGATCCGCTATGGCGACCCCTAACCGGGAAAAGCCAAAAGTAGAAGATTTTTACCTGCCATATATTACTAAAAACAGTTACTGAAGCAGTGCATTATGGTACAGTTAATGAAGCACTGCATTATGGTAACTCATGTGTGGTGAGATTCATCTTTTTCTGTGTCAAAGGGATGTTGAATGTAAATATGCATAGATTTACTATTTTTGCATTGTTAAGACTGATGTACTGAACATGTCCTTTGGCCTGTCCTGATTTCCTGTGTCTAGTGCTGGGATCCATATGTAGCACTAGTACCGATAACCTGTTTTGGGCATCATTACACAGAATTACATACAGATGAATCTGTATAACTGCAGTGCTGCTGAGTGGGTCATTCAGCTAATTAAATTAAAATGGAGCAATGCAGTGAGGGGAAAAATGGTGACCTTCTGTCATGCAGAACAACAGAGCTACCTATAGCAGTGCTGTGTTACAGTTGTGTGCTTGATCCCCCCAGATGTGACATAATGAATAAGTTTAGAAAAGCATGCACTGTGCTGTCAGTTATGAAGCTGTCTGCTGCAGAGAAGCAGAAGGGTACTCGTAGTCAAGCATCAAAATTATGTGCAGGGTAATGCAAGTTGCCAAGGTTATGTGGCCACTTAGTGAAGTGGCCATAATGGGATGGAAAAGGGGTATATAGGACAGGGAAGAGGAACAAATAGAGGAAAACGCATAAGGAGAGCCATAATGACACTAAAGGATAAGAAAGGATGGCGGGTTAAAACTTTTTTTTATTGGGAGGGCAAGAGACCCTTTTATCTTGAGAAATGATGGGTTACGTGTGTGTGTTTGTGTGTGTGTGTGTGTGTGTGTGTGTGTGTGTGTGTGCTTGTCTGCGTGTGTATGATACACACACACACACACACACACACACACATACACAAGGCTATACTGTGTAAGAGAAGAGAGTTATAAAAAGTAAACTGGTACTGACATAGATACTAAACAGTAGAAATGAACGGGTGGGTGTCAGTATAAAAGATAAAGTGGATACATACAGATGATGGACAAATAGTGATTGGAAGGGTTGGCCAATGCACAAGGTAAAGTGTATGAAACACTAGGAAAGGATCACAACATGACGGGAATATGATGGAGCTGCCAGGACAGCTCAGAAAACAGTCCTCCTTCATATCCAGTGTCCTGGTCAGGAGCTGAACTGGGGAAGTCACGGGTTGCTTGACTCTTTGGTCTTATGACTTGCAGCTGAAGTGTAACAGCAGTGTGCTCCAGGAAATATTAAAGTCCGTCAAGGCAGGCATCCAGATGCTGATAGATCTAAGCATGCACCCACTGCTGCATGTGGTGCTATGGCATAATAGGGGCAGGGTATGGCTACCTTCCTGAGAGTGGCATCCACCCCCCCCCCCCGAGTGAGTCATATAACTCTGAATAGACACAACTTCTGCTGTAGCAGCATCAGGAATTTGTGGCACCTTGGTGGAGACCAGTTTTCTTCCTCCTCTGGACATGAATAGTGGAGAAACAGTGGGAAGATTATGATGATTGAGACACAGTAGCATGACAGGAAAAGTATACCCTGTAAGTGATATTCAAACACACTCTAATTGTTCTGACAGCAGTGTTTACCTCCAGTAGCACCCCAGCATATCAAATAACTGCACTTCAGCAGGTGTTATGAAGAAAAAGGTAATCTGTTATACAGGATAAAATGATGATCCCTCAGTCAATACATGTAACAGCAAGACATGTATAAGAACTTGGCGTCTGTTTGGACTTTTTCCCACTGATGGAGCAAGTCAAAGGTGGCACCACTTCAGGTCACTGCAGTGATAGCTGCACTTTGCTCTTGTGCGCTTTTATGCTAGTTGTCCTGGTCATATTAGCATTTTGGAAAAAGCCACTGTGTTGTCCAACATGTACGTTCTCCTCTCTAGTGTTTATGAAGGAGGAATAAGAACGTTTTGCTCTTCTTCACACAGCAGATTGATGACCTCCTTTCCACAGCTAGAAAAGCTGCTTGTCTCTGTTAAAGAACAACTTGTTGGGCATGCACTGGCACACATTCACGAACCACATGGCATGTAACTTACCACTGCAAGGTTGCACAGTGCACATGCATGAGTGCCTGCATACACAAGCCTGTTCTGGTGCCAGTTTATGAATGTCTAATGAGCTCCATGTTTGAATGGAAACATCCGATAGCATGGCTAAGTAATAAAGCAATCAAAGATATTGACACTCTCTTAATTTGTATACGTAGTACACTAAATGGTTGCAATTAGCTTTGTTTGATGCAGCATTATCACTTTGAACACGAGCTCTCTGTTTCACTTTCAACACTGCAGTTGGCTGTTAAGGTGTATTCTGGACAGTTGTACTGCTGCGCTCACATGGCAAGGCAGTAAAGGGTCTGTTAATTGTATTTATTTGCTGTACTGCTTATATGAAGCCACCATGGAAATAAGTCAGGAGATGTTGACACTGTCAAATGATATAACAGGTGCCATACATGCATGGCGTAGGGGATCTACATTTACCTATGTAGTTGCATGTAGGGAATATAGAGTTTGATAAAGGTCACTTTATTCCCCATTTGTTTGGGGTGGCACAGCTGTGGTCTTAGAGTGGATGTACAAGTATGTGTGCATAATTTTCTTTTCTAAATACAGGTGCTATTATGGTACCCGCAAAGAGAAGTCTGAGGCTGCAAAAAATTCATCAAGTTGGAGAACAATGTGCTCTGTGCAGCTTGTTTATTTTGTTTTCTCCGCTTATGATTGCCATGGCCTGTAGCTGTTAATGAGTTGGTTAGGATCAGCAGGCGAGGGTACAGATGGGGCAGAAACTACTGTATGACAACATTGCTGTGGGTGGGCACAAGAAGGATTTGATATAGGTCAGGCAGAAGATGATTGGTATGATTCGCTATGCCAAAGCCAAGGCAGATAAAATAGCCCAGCGTAAGACAACCACAGGAATGGACCCTGCATTTGATGGTCTCTCTTCTGTCGTCCTGTTCTTCATAGATACAAGACAGGACATGTCTATCTGCATCCAAACTCTGTGGCTGCCTTTGCTGTTTCCACATAACCATGCTTTGCAAGCATGATAACTGTCTTGGTGGTGTACTGCAGTGCCCCAACAGATGTATCAAGGCAGCAAAAACAGGTGACAAATCATTTGATCAACAACACTTATATTGAGTACTAAATGATCTGAACAAAACAACTTTTGCTGACAGTAGAGTTTTCTTTTTTTCCCCACTGTTGTGCAACCTTGGTATATTTTACTTGGGGGGGCTTGCTTACTGCAAACAATACTTACCACTGAGGATCGGAAAAAAATGTTTTTCTCCTGTTTATATGATTTATTTATTTATTTTACATTTGTTGACCGAGATAGTCTGACTGGATTCATGTCCATTTTCAGGGGAGAAAAGCTCCAAATACAAGCAGATAAGTCATGTCCATTTTCAGTGGAGGCCTGGGGAGAAAAGCTCCAAGATACAAGCAGATAAGATTACGTCATACAATGTATACACTGGTTACGTACTTAAATATCAAGTTATACAGTTCCAAAGTTTGAGAAAACACAGGTGTAAGACCAGGATATGTAACACAACTAAGCTAAAGCCACACTAGAAGAGAGTTAGTCAGGTTTGATACATTGACATAGCCAGTTTAGTTTCAAATACTATTTGAGTCTTTTCTTAAATTGACTCAAGGTAGTTTGTAGGGTAATATCAGCTGGGATGGAGTTCCAGGTTCTACCTACAGAGTTGACAAACGGAGAGTCTCCGGCTGAGTTATTACTTTTGACAGTTTGAACTAGCAATCTATTGGAAGATCGAAGCAGTCTAGGATTATTATAGGAGGGGGGTAATAATGGTTTTAAGTGCAGATGTATTGTTAAGATGGTTAAGAACTTTATATACCACAATAAGTTGGTTATACTGGATCAGGCTGGGCAGTTCTAGCCACCCAAGCTTGTTTAGATTGATACAATGGTGTGTCCTAAAGGGCAAACAAGTGGCAAATCTGGCAATGTGGTTGTAGCTGGTAGAGAGTTTGTTGAGAACAGACTTGTTTAAGTTGGTGAGTAAAGGGGATGCGTAGAGAAGAGTTGAGAGTAGGTGAGCGCGTACAATGGCAATTCTAGCCAGTGGGGTTAGGAAGGATTTAATCCTGTAAAGTGACCCTAGTTTTTTATTGATGAGTTGGGGGGAAAAGTAGCAGCTTTGTTTTTTTTGGGGGAACATAGCAGCTTTGTGTTTTGGGGGTTTAAGTTCAGATGACAACCAGAAAGCCAGTTTTCCACTATGTTGAAAGTATTCTGGGTTAATGACCACAGATCTGTCTGGGATGTGGCCGAGCAGATCAGGGTGGAGTCTGCATATTGAATACAGCTGACTTTTGGGATGACAATGTAAAGGTCATTGATGAAAATGGAGAATAGAAGGGGCCCTAGTATAGAACCCTGGGGAACACCAAGGGAGTTGGGTAGGAGGTTAGATAGTTTTTTTGCTAAAGGACAGCCTAATGTCTACCACTCAGATAAGACTGGAACCATTGAAGGGCTTTAGTATCTAGGCAGAATGTTTTCAGGGTGTGGATTAGTAGTTGGTGATCAACCATATCAAATGCCTTGGAGACATCCAAGAAGAAGGCGAGGATAAATTATTATTGTTACGATTATGGTTTATGGTGTTAGAGAAGGCTAGGAGGGCTGAAGTGGTACTGTGGTGAGGTCTGAAGCCGTGCTGAGAGTCAGCCAAAAGATTATTCTGAATTAGGTGGTGAAGCAGTTGTCTATGAATACATTTTTCCATTATTTTGGCAAGTGGAGATAATATAGCTGTTGGTCTAAAGTTTAGATAGTTCGGTAGAGTTACCGGCGCCACCTTTGTGAAGTGGTATTACACAGGATATTTTCCAGATGGAGGGGGTTTTGGCTTCTGCTATGGTTTGATTAGTATTAAGATGGGGTATGCAGTGGCATCTGCTGCTTTTTGTAGATACTCACCAGGGAGTAGATCAGTTGATAGTGTAGTTGGTTTTAATTTTTTTGATTTAAGGCATGGATAAGTGAAGTAGCAACCGGTTGGAAGCTGAATGAGAGTTGGTTACGGGGGTGGTGGACTCTGGTCAGGGAAGCTTGGAGGTAGTTGGCTAGCTAGGGCTTGGATAGTCTCAAATGAAGAATCAATTAAAACTGTCTGAGACGTCCTCGGGTGGAGGCTGCAGGGGTTGGGGTGGAAGTTTGACCAGGATGTAATAGTTTATTTATACCTGCCCAAAACTTCTGAGGGTTGTTTTGATTTGCTGAAGATTATAGTAGTAGTTTTTTTTGTCTTGTAAAATGGATTTTTTAGTCTCGTTCCTTAAATGCTGATATTTGATTTGATCTTGGGGGGGGGGGGGCTTTTGTAGTATGCCATAAAGCCCATGCTTTGTTTCTGTCGGTGATTTTTAATTTGGACTCTTTAGAAAGACATGGTGCAATTTTTGCCTTTGTTTTTCTAGAGCGAACAGGAGCATGAGAGTCTAGGATATCAAGGAATTTGTTGTTAAAGTAGACAACCACTTCCTCTAAGGGGAGGTGTTTTAGGACTGACCATTTACATGAGTTTAGTTCCTCTTGGATTTGGCAGAGTTAAAGTTCTTATTGTTTCTTACAGTTCTAAGTATGGGTTGGTGGGGGTTAATGGTTTTATGCTTAATTCTGGCCTGCAAGGCTGTGCAACATTATGCTTAATTATATAGGTAAGAAGGTGATCACTTAATTCAGCACTCGATAAAAGTACTATAGATTGATTTAAGATATATCCATCAAAACTCTCTCTTAAGGAGACTGAATAAATACAATGACATTGAGCAGCTCTGGATGTACAGTGCAGATATCCGTTTCTGCATCTATGCTGGGTTGGTGGATAGAGTTCACGAGGCAAGGCTGTAGCAGGAGGCTAGCATCACCTACAACATACAACAGATATTTGGTTGGAGGAGGGTGTTGTAGCTATGTGCAAAGTTTTTGTGTATGTTAGCTTTACTTTCAGGATAGTGCCATGCACTTAGCATCCAAATGTCCCCAAAAGAAACTGACTTCATTCATAGTGGCTTGAGGTAGACTAAGTATGGGAATCTTGTGAGCTGTCAGTGTGTGATTCAGACACATTTGAGAAAGTGTCCTATACATTTCATATTACCGTACAGTTCAGGTAATGCTTACCTTTTGCAGTTCACATATTTCTGTGATTATCAAAGAAGTAGGATCTTTACTGTTATATGTGAGAAATCTATGTCAGGCAGTTCCTCCAGAAAGTAAGCAGTGTTCTAGAATCCAGGTGTAATGGTGGTGGTCTCCTCTGAAGCCCTGGGAAACCATAACATAAAGGAATGCATTTTGTACTCAGAAGGCTGATGCCTGAAGTATACCTAACTTGTTCCCTATCTTTAATTTGGAAGCGGTTACATATACCTTGGTATTTACAGGAGAGGCTTACCTTGCTGACTCCTGATTTTAGCATTTAGATGATAAATGCATAGTTTACTGTGAAATGGTTCATCCCTTTCCTGCCTGCAAGGCTGTGCAACGTAAGACCCCTGTCTGAACCTTCTCCACTCATGTAGGTGAATGTGATGTGCTACAGGGCCAGCATGATCAGCGGTGGTGACAATCATGTAATGCCATTAGGTAGTTGGAGACCATCAGGATGATTGGTATCAGCATATTTCTGACATACTATAAAGTTTACATTACTGAACAGTGATTTGTCTTGTATATATGTGTGTTATGTGCATATAGTTGCACATGTAGCCTCATTACCATCTGTTTATGCTGTCATTTGTGTGAATTACATATTTTATGGGTGACTCATTAATGCTCACATGCTATGTTTCTCTGAATTGTTAGTACTGTGCACGTTACCACAAACCATGCATTTAGTTATATTGTTTCTCTATGAATCCATGAACATAATTTATTAAAACGGAACACTGAAATGTCTGAATTTTACTTTTTTTTTCTTTATAAATCGTCATATAAAAAACTATCCAGTGTTGAAATGGCAGTGTAAATTTTAAGTTAGTGTTCTGTTTTTAGTTTCAAAACCTATTTTACAATGCACTTAATGACATTTAAATTTCTACAAAATGTAAACCTAAGTGCATTAGTTTTAAATAATCTAAAACAGTTCCTAACGCACACTAATTCATTGGCATTTAGGCGATCTGTTACATCTGTACCTCCGCAGGTGCGCCGTAGCAAGTCCTACCTAAACCCTATTCACCACCCAACACCCTGTGATATTAATGAATAATTACACACTCTCAAGAATATTCATCTCATACTCCTGACATCAGAATCATGAATATTCATTGTGTCTTTGTGACGCTACATCGAGGGGCATTTAGTTCTCCGGCATGTTATAAGGTAAAAGTGATGAAATGAATCCATTATTTTACAATACAGAAAATACGCACATTTCCCTTTGCCTTAACATTCAGCTGCTGTGCAATGTATTCGGCATAACAAATGCATTTCAATGGCATCATAACAATGATTAAAATCACAGTATGTCTGAGTCACACTACCTTCATGAATATTTCTAGCTGTTACGTATTTCCCTGCCACATTCAACATAGCAATGATTACGATCAATACAGTTGTTGCTGCCAACAGCCTCATTTTAGTAAAACAGGTCTACTGCTGTAACCGCTTACTCGTGTGTGTGTGTGCATATGTGTGTGTGTGTGTGTGTGTGTGCACTTGAGCACACATGAGATTACAGCAGTGCACCTGTTCTACTAAAAAGAGGCTGGTGGCACAATAAATGTATTGATTGTAATCATTGTTATGATGAAACCGGCAGGGAAATATGTAACGGCTAGAAATATTCATGATGCCGGTGTGAGCCAGACATACTGTGATTTAAATCATGGCTATGATGCCACTGAATGCATTTGTTATGCCGAATACTGTGTAAAGTGTTCCAAGGTACATTGAACACCTCCCGCATTTGACAGGGGTGATTTCCATACATGGCAATCAACTACCAATGTATACACAATGTCAGTGTAAAATCTGCATGGCAGTCAATAATGCCTCATTGCATATGACATCACCAACATTTAGTATGTCAATCACACAAGGCATGCCCACACCCCGCCCACTTCTGCATGAACCACCAAGGGAAGTATGGCTGTAACAGATCACCGGTATTTATAGGTTATCCTAGCTGATACGGCAATACTTTAGGTAGACCCAAGATCTGCCTTACAAGTTGGTAAGATGACTAGTGATTTTGCATTGCTTTTCTGTCAGTAGCTATTTTTGTCTATCCAAACATGATTTTTTTATATAATGTTAAACAACATGACTGTCTACAAATGGTTATTCCTTAAATAAGCAGTCTTTCATTTAGATAATTACATCTTCAAGGTTGTAGTATACATAAAGATTCCAGTAAAGCAGAGCTGATTGCACTGATTAAAAGAAAAAGTGCTGTTTTTACTTAGTGTGTATATTTTTTTGTTTTTCGTTTTTGGGGAGGGGGGCGATTGAAGATAAATTGACCATTAGAAATTGCCTACTTGAATATCTTCATTCTCCTTGTCTCACTTGTACTGCAAATTTCACATTGCATATGGTCATATCTCAGACTTGATATTTAACTATAAGCAAATCCTATCCACCAATCCTTCCAAATTGACACAGCTGAGAGTGCACTGAATCAGATGAATGCATTGAAGAATTTTGCAGGAATTATAAGTACAACTAGATAGAGATGTATGTATATTTTTAACCCAATATCATGAGGATAATGCCTAATTATTTTTTTTACAAGGTCTCTGCCCTTGTGTGTTAATTTAGACTGGTTTAAGGTTGGAACTGTCTATTTACTACTTCATTTAACAGTAATCCAAAAGTGACTTCCACCCTTCAGGTCATATCACCTAACCACATCTCTTGATTAAGCACCCTATTTTCCCCCTTCCTCTCTCTTGTCTAAAAACCTGGTACTCTAATTAACTGCATGTTTTACTGCTTCCTATCTGATGTGGATAGAATGTACAACTTACTGTTTGCACCACATATTATGGCATTCAACTCCTGTTGAGTCTCATTCATTAAATCTTTATTGTGATGGAAAACACTGTTCTAACCTATTATATAACATGTAGTGTTATCTCTATCTTGGGCTAAGACTGAAATTTGTCAGTTTTGAACATGGTTAGCAAATATATAAAATATAGCAACATCCCTGGAGGGTGTGATGATGTGATGTATTCCCAACTATGCCATGAGAAGTAGGGCAGTGGATGTGTAACATATGCCAGCATAGCTAACTGATGTTTTGAAAAGAATTATGTGTCATTTTATATATCAAACTGACTTGTAAAGCTGCTTGTGTTTAAAAATGTACTAACAGTGGGTCATGCTGGACAGGAAAGAAATACACCTGTATGTCAGACTGTATTGTAACTGTTGAAATGTATATATTGTAACAGAGGATACTGGAAGATAAGAGGTTAATCTCAGTCCAGCTAAAACTGAAAAATAGTCTGAAATTAAATTACCTGGTTTATGCCATAAAGATTGTATCTTGCAGTTCTCACTGAAGCCAAAGACAAATGTCTGTGAAGACTAGGAATCTTACTGTATTGTCATTAGTGGCGAAATAATTGCTAACCTGGAAGGGTGGAAGGTTTTGAAATGGTTTTATAGCTTCCAGATGCTGTAACACATAGCAAAGTTATATGTGTATGTTAACACATATGTGCAAGATTCTGGCTCCGTTTCTGGTAAAGGGAGTAGTGTGTGAACAAGAAGTCAGGTGACCTGATGTACACGATGTCATTCTGTAATCCAGTACTGAAATTATGTTTTAATGCTAGATAAGTATACTACTATACTCCTCCCTCATTAGACCAATAATTGAGTATAACGCCTCGTTTAGTATGTATCTCTCCAGACATCTGCACCAATTGGAAAGACCACTGAAATACCTCATAAAGAGAATCCATAGCCTCCAACACCTGTCCTATGCATACAGGCTCAAATCAATATCACTCTACTCTGTATCGTACAGATTGCTCGGGTTGAACTGTGTCTCGCCTACAAGGCAATCTTGGACCCTGCCCAAATAGAGATGCTCTATATCTGTAAGTCTAACTCCTCACACATTTCCTGCTCAAAAGGCCTGAATCTAATATGCGACATCAACAAAACCTGCTGGAGAGACAGATTGTCTCCCAGATGCTGCCCCATCTCTGGAATAGACATCCTATACATGTCAAACAGAGCACCTCCCTGACCCTCTTCAAGAGCAACCTTGATGAGTGGATGGGAAACCACAAATTTGTCCCAGGGATTCCACATGTGTCCCTCATTAACAGGGGTGACAGGTGCTAACTGAGGTTTCTTTTTTATGGATAAATTCTTGGCTAGGTTTGCAAGGTCCCCAGGGCCATTAGCCTAGTAACTTCTTATCTGTGACAGAAAAAATCAGGGCAGTCTATGAAACCTGACAAAGAAGGAACACTTGCCCACTTCATCTTGCCTTGCTCTAGTAAGTGAACTAGGGGACAGTAATTCCTTAGATCAGTCATGAAAATATAGTGAGATTAGTTAAGTATTGTTTTTCTGTATCTGTGTGAACCTTTCCATCTCTGTTGTTTTTTAAATTTCCTATGATTGAAACTCTGGTGTTTATTGTAAATAGATATTCAGTATTATCATGTTCTTTTTATTATTATTTATTAAATATATGTAAACTTTTTATTGTGGCTGGTCTTTTTGGAAATATTTTAACCTTTGAGAGTACTTATATTTATTTGGCGACACTGTGCCCACTCCTGAAAGCCTTGCTGTGTTGATCATGTATTAGTATTAATTTTATTCAGTATAATTGGATACCATGTTAAGAGCCTTAGATTAGCTGGCTTTGGGGTGTTCTGGTGGCAGTACCTACCTTATAGTCTGGTACAAGATGTGTGTGTGTGTGTGTGTGTGTGTGTGTGTGTGTGTGTGTGTGTGTGTGTGTGTGTGTGTTGTGTGTGTGTGTGTGTGCAAGAAAATCAAATCTGAGTCTGTCTGTCAGCTACTTGGAACAGGGACACAGAGCACTGGTTTCACAGAGAGGGTGGTGGAGGACTTGGCTTGGAACATTCTGCTGAGGACTCAACTCTACAGATGTAGTCGGTGTGGAGTCTTATTTGTGGCCTGGTGAGAGAGACGGAAACCCAGCCTTAGGATGGGAGTGTGTTCCCTTTGTGCTCTTAAGAGAAATTGTGCTTGGTGCAGAGAGCTGCATCTGAAAATACTGTGTGTTTCCATTTTTGTTCCAAGTGAATGTCCCTCACTGGTGTCAATGGTGAGGATTGAGGCTCTTTGATTACTGGCCCATAGGAAGGAGCTCGCATATTGGAGGCAGTGGTGGGATATTAATTGACTTTTGTAGCTTGTAGGCAGTTGTCACTAAAAGTATGTGTACTCTCAGCAGCCACAATGTAAACAGAGTTTCATTTTTGCAACAGTTTTATTTATTTTTGTTAGTTTAGTTTATTCAGGGAAAGGAGGCAAAGATGTCAGCAGGGCATTATGATAATCTGACAAAGAACCAGTTGGCCAAGGTGTGTGAAGCTAAAGGACTGGTACATGCCAACCAGACTAAAGGGGAAATTATTTCAGCCTTAATTGTAGTTGCAGCATGAATTTGCAACCAGGAAGATAACCAGTCTGGTGATGGGGATTTGCAGCCCTCAGAAATGGGACAGTTTACCTTTTCCTTAGAGGACTTAAAACCCATGTGAAATTAAAGAGACTTGAACTGGAGGCCAAACATTTGGAATTGGAATCCACAGACAGACTGCAGCAGACAAAGCATATGGAATTAGAATCAGCAGAGAGACTGTGGCATTTGGACGCTGAAGAAAGAGAAACAGCACCAGCATGAGAGGGAGATGCTTACTCTTTGTCAGGGTCATGGAGGTAATGGGGAAGGGAATAACTGAAACCCAGAATAAATAGAGGTCAGTAAATTTCTTCCACAGTTTACAGGGGGTGATAATTTTGATAGTTTTATTCATACATTTGAAAGAGTATCTAAACCAATGTAATGTTGACCAAGGCATCTGGATACGGTTATGACACCCTTACTCCATGGTAAAGCTGTAACTGCTGTTTTTAAAATGTCTGATACTGATTGCTTAAACTATGATACAGTTACACAATGTTTACTGGAATGTTTTAAATTAACACCTGAAGCTTACAGAAAAAAAGTTTTGCGAGGATAGACGCAAGGCAGATGAAAGTGTATTTCTCTGTATTGCAGAGTTAAGCACTTATTTTCATAGGTTGGTGAGTGGGTGTTAGGTCACTACTTTTAAAAGTCTGGCAGACCTTTTGGTGAGGGATCAAGCCCTTAGCAATTTACCTGAGGACATGAGAATCTGGTTGGTAGACTGGAAGTGTAACTCTGAAGATGAGCTGGGGAAAACAGGGGATCTCTACTTAGCAAGCTGGGGAAAACAGGGGATCTCTACTTAGCAAGCAGGGCATCACTGCACAAGAAGGGGATACCCAATGCTGCACATGTGTATAAGGAAACCCATGATAGGTAGACTAAACCACCCCAACAGAGTTCACCATTAACAGGGGAAGCCACTAATTCAGGTACATGGGCAGGATCAAGGGTTAGATGTTTTAAATGTAATGAGTGGGACCATGTAGCATACAGATGTCCACAGAAGCAAGGTTGGGAGCCAGCAAAGGGGAGTAACAGTATGCCAGTGGTAAGTTGCCTGGAGACAACAGGGGTACCAGACCATCACCATCACCAGAGTTTATACCCTATCTTAGTGGATGGAAAATAGGCCGCTGCTAAGAGAGAGACAGCCTCTGACATAACCATTGTGAAGCCTGCAGCAGTTAAAGAGGAGCAATACTTGCTTGGGCAGTCCACTCCATTTGAAATGCCTTTGGCCAGGGCTCACCTTGACTTGGAGGGTGGAAAAGGAAGCAAGCAGGTAGGGGTGTTTGAGGATATCCCTGCAGATGTCCTGATAGAGAATGGTTTTGATAATGCAGTACCTTGTGTGCATGCAGTGACACTTGGTCAGGTTTGGAGACTGGTATGTGGTTCTGGTAGCCTGGGGAAGACCAACCCAGACCTCACACTCAAAGCCAGGGCTGGTGAGGTGGCTATTTCACAGAAGGAGCTACCCTGTAGCAGTGACCCTAAAGCTGAGCCACAGCTGCTGGTAGCTACTGATGTTCCCTTGGAAAGATTAACTGCAAGAGCAGAGGTGAGTGGTGGCGTCCAAGCTGACAGTGAGGCCCAGCTATCAGAGTATACCAGACTTCCCCTGGAAGGGGAGCTGGGAAGGTTCACAAACATAGAGTTTAGACAGGCTCGGCTCTTGGACACTATACTAAGAGGCTTGAGGGAGGTAGCTAAGGAGGGACCTGATTCTGAAGGAAAAGTGGAGTCTGTATACTGGAACAAAGTGTTATTGTATCCTGTATAAGTGTTACCTCATCGTAAAAGGATTCTCATCCAGGAAAAAAAAGAGGTCATTGTTCCCCTCTAGTTGACACTCATTAGACCCATTATAGCGTACAATGCCCCTTTTGGAATGTACCTCACAAGACATCTGCAGCAGCTGGAAAGGCCACAGAAGTACCTCACAAAGATGATTACTGGCCTCAAATGCCCTACACTAACCGCCTCAAAAAAACTCCAGCTTTACTCCATGCATATCGCCTACTCCAGAGCTGTTGGACATGCTACACCTAAAGAAATCCCAATCTCTCCGAGCTACATGCTCTAGGGACCTAAACCTTGTCAACACAATAAACAGGACATGCTGGAGGGATATATTCCTGTCCCAGAGACTTCCCATACTCAAACAGGCTACCCAACTATGTCAAGCAAAGTTCTTCATTAGCAGTCTTCAAGAAAAATTTTAATGAGTGAATGGGAAATACACCCCGGGGATCACTTGTTTCTCTGCTCGACAGTGGCACAGGAAAATAGCTTTCTTGGGTGGCGTAAGCCAGGGAACCTTGTTGGCTAGGCTTATGTAGGCCCTTGGGCTGATAGCCTAGTACCTACCTATGAACCTGTGAGAGTGTACCCCTGAGGGAGGGCTAGAGGGTGAGGTAGTGCAGCAGTTGGTAGTGCCCAGAGCCTACTGTCTGGTACTTCTAGCCATAGCCCATGACATTACATTTGCAAGTCATATGGGCATAAAGCATACCAGGAGATGTATTATGCAGTACTTTTATTGGTCTGGGATTGCAAGGGATAGAACAGGGTACTGCAGGACCTGTGAGCAGTACTAAAAAATAGGCAAGGCAGGAGACAAGGTCAGAGTACCTTTGATGCTTTTGCCTGTGATTCGAAGTACCATTTCAGATTGTAACTATGGATATTGTGGGGCCTCTGAGTACCCCAGGTTCCACAGGGAAGAAGCATATCCCCTGGTGGTAGTAGATTGTGATACTATATACCCTGAGGTGGTGGCTCTGTTCTCCGTAGAGGCAGAGGAGATGGCAAATACTTTCTTAGAGATTTTCAGTAGGGTAGGTTTCCTGAGAGAAATAATGATGGACAAGGTGCCAATTTCATGTCAGACCTGCTGGCTTGTCTGTGGGAGAGCTGTGGGGTGACTCTCCTAAAGACCACCCCCCACCACCCACAGACTAATGGTCTTGTGGAGAAGTTAAACTCTGCACTAAAGACCATGCTACAGATATTTGCAGACCAGTTTGAGAGAATGGGACAAATATTCGTCCCATTTGCTGTTTGCATACAGAGAGGTACCTCAGGAATCCACAGGTTTTTCATCCTTTGAGTTACTGTATGGGCATAGGGTGTGGGGGCCTTTAAACTTGATTCATGATGAGTAAGAGGGTGAGTGTGAATCCCGCAAGGAGTCTGTAATGACATATGTCCTAAACCTCAGGACAAGGCTAAGGGAGCTCATGGGCTTGCCCCAGGAGGACCTGACAGGACCTCAAGAAAAAGGTCTGGCAGGAATGCTCAAACTCAAGAGTACGCTGGGGGTCAGCAGGTTATGGTGCACATTCTTGTCAGACATAATAAGCTGCAGGCAGCTTGGGAGGGACCCTTCGTGATAAGGAAGTTCAGTGGTGTTTAAGTACATGGTAAACTTGCTAGGCAGGAGGCAGGGGCACAAATTGTACCGTGTTAACCTGATGAAGCCTTACCATGATAGGGAGGCCCTGGTGCTGAATATTTGCAGTGGATGGCAAGAGGAGTCTGAGGGGGATCTGGCAACTGATGATCTCAGTGAGGCTTGGACTGACACCTAAGTGGAAAGGGTAGCAATGTCCCAGTGGCTATCCCCAGGTCGAGAAACCTGAGTGGTGTTTCAGGAGTTTGAGGGAATGTTCTCTGGGAAATCTGGGTGCACTCACCTGGTGCACCACCATGTGGATATAGGACCCCAAAGGCCTATCAAGCAGACCCAGTAAGTGTCAGGTGGGTATGGCAGAGGTCTCCTACCTAGGATATAAAATGGGGATACTGGAAGAGAAGAGGTTAATCTCAGTCCATTTAAGTTTGAAAAATTGTCTGAAATTAAATTAACTGGTTTATGCAATAAAGATTTTATCCTACAGTTCTGATTGCAGCCCGATACAAAATGTCTGTGAAAACCAGAACTAGGAATCCTTCTGTATTATCCTTAGGGATGAACTAATTGCTACCCTGGAAGGGTAGAAGTTTTTGAAATGGTTTTATAGCTTCCAGATGCTATAATGCATCATAGCCAAGTTCTATGTGTGTGTGTATGGTAATGCATATGTGCAAGATTCTGGTTCAGTTATTAGTAAAGGGGGTAGTGTGGGAACTAGAAGTCAGGTGACTAAATGTATGTGATGTAATCCAGTGCTGAAATGATGTTTTAATACTAGATGAGACGGAAGTCTCAGGGCAGTCTGTGAAACCTGATAAAGAAGGAACACTTGCCCACTTCATTTTGCCTTGCTGTAGTAAGTGAACTAGGAGATAGTAATTCTTTAGATCAGTCAGGAAAATATAGTGAGATTAGTTAAGTGTTGTTTTTCTGTATCTGTGTGAACTTTTCCATCTGTGTTATTTTTAATATTTCCTGTGACTTGAAACTCTGGTGTTTATTGTTAATAGATATTCAGTATTTTCATGTTCTTTTAATATTTATTATTAAATATATTTAAATGTTTTATTGTGGCTGGTCTTTTAGGGAATATTCTAACCTTTTTTGAGGGTACTTATATTTATTTGGTGACACTGTGGCCACTCCTGAAAACCTTGCTGCATTGGTCAAACACTACCATTTGTATTAGTATTTATTTTTCTCAGTATAAATGGATACCATGGTAAGAGCCTTAGAGTAGCTGGCTTAGGAGTGTTCTGGTGGCAAAACCTACCTTATAGCCTGGGCAGAGGGGGTGTAACTGGTAATTCTGTGCCATTCTTTCCCAGGTGTGTGTGTGTGTGTGTGTGTGTGTGTGTGTGTGTGTGTGTGTGTGTGTGTGTGTGTGTGTGTGTGTGTGTGTGTGTGTGTATGAAAATCGGGTTTATATTATATGCTCAAAGAAACTTTTCTTTGAATATGTAATCATCGATACCTAAAGAGTGAACCCACTAAAACAAGAATGGCCACGTCCGCAAATTTTGTCCTGTCAAAAAAATTCACAGGGCCGTACGCAAAAAAAACACAAACTTCAAAACACTAATCAAGTGGGGGGCTTTGCTCCACCACACCCCTGACATGGGGGGCTGTGCCCCCCACACCCCACCAACTAAATATACCAACTCCGAGATTGCTCTACATTGGAGAAAAGGGCAATTCTTTATAACGGACAACTGAATTTTTTCCCGAGGAAAAGATTTGAGGATGTGGCCATTCGTGCTTTAGAACGTTTGCTCTTTAGGTGTCGATGATTGATTATATGTTTGAAGAAAGTTTCTTCGAGCATATAATATACACCCATGAAAATCAAATCTCAGAGTGTGTGTCTCAGCTACTTGGAGCAAGGACACAGAGCACTAGTTTCACAGAGAGGGTGGTGGAGGACCTGGCTTGGAACACTTGGCTGAGGACTCAACTTTACAGCTGTGGTCAGTGTGGAGTCTTATTTGGAGCCTGGTGAGAGAGAGTGATACCCAGCCTCAGGAAGGGGGTGTGTTCCCAGTGTGCTGTTAAGGGAAACTGTGCTTGGTGCAGAGAGCTGCATCTGAAAATACTGTGTATCCATTTTGAAAATACTGTGTTTTCATTTTTGTTCCAAGTGAACGTCCCTCACCAGTGTCAGTGGTGAGGATAGATGCTCCTTGATTACTGACCCAGATGATGGATTATCACAAAGGGCATCAGCAGTAATGGTTTTAGATGTTGTCATTGGCCCAACGGTATGGGGATGACAAGACTTGTATCTGTGTCACTTGACAATCTGGGCAAAGAAGCACCTGGGATTAATAAGGGAGAAGCTGAGGAGGGAAGACTGAGTAGGTGATGGATTGCAACTCTTCATACTTGGAAGGAGGTGTTCGACTGCTTGCTTAGTAGTCACCCCTATTGAAACAAGCCAACAGGTGTTCCTGGCCTGAAGTGTCCATGTGGTAGCAGGAGAGCACAAGCTAGCATGAAGGAATGTACATAATGTTGATCTGAATGAGTAGTGAATATTCTAGCAATTATTTAGCACAGTATGATGGAGCAGGCCAGTGCCATGCAAAGCCATTTGAAGAACAAACTGATGTACGAATACAAGGTTAGTGGTGGGAAATCTAAAACAGAAAAAATTCAGACTTTGCTTTTTATTCTGCAGCACTTTGAAATAGTTCCCTTACTTGAATATGGATTGCTCTAGAAGAGAGTGTTTTTTATGTTTTATGTATATGATGAAATACTGCTTTAATTTTGGTTAAAAAAGGAAACTACATCCAAAGTTTTGTTTAAAAAGTTTTCTTGGCATGTTGTATTCCATTCTTTTTGTTTTCTATTTTAGTAAACAGCATATCCAAACCTGATTTTTTTCTGACACACCTCATTAGTTTCTGGGATAACTCTGGCTAACCTCTGCTTTGTACAGGGCGCCCTTAACTGGGACAGATAGAATGATTTCCTGACTATGGTAAAAACATTATGATCAAAAAGGAGAGTTATTCACACAAGTGCTTGGGTCTGTTGTGATGGTATACGTTCGAAGAGGAGTATGCGTAAGGTGGGAGCATTTTTTTTTTTTTTGCTGAGTGCTACTATGCCACTTTTTTTGCAGTTAGCTTGAGACTGTTTTCTGTGCAGCAGGCAGGTGCATTTTCCAGCCCTTGTTAGAACAGTTTAGTATCAATGGCTGACCTGACCCCATATAGAAAATGGAGTAGGGGAGGTGGGGATAGTTGATGATGATGATGATGATGAGTGAATGAATGGGAATGCCAAAGAACACTGAAAATAGAGAATGACTTTAAACTTTGTTTTAAAGGAATCTGACTTTTCCATAAAGGCCAGGGTTTCAGGAAGAGATCAAGTCAGTTGGCAGAAAACAATGTTGTTGTTACTTTATCAACATTATTTAGTTATAGGGCATGAATGAAATGCCAGCTGATTGAGTGTCTTTCTGTGGTATGTGCGCAGAAGTCTGTGACTTTAGTGCTAGAAATGAAGTTTGGTTTGGAGTTAGGCTTCAGAAATTATGTTTAGGGCTATCGCTAAATTTAAAGGTTAAGGATCTAGGGGATGTTGTGTCCTGAATGAGGTAGGTTGTATTTAAAATGGTTTCTGGTTGTGGGTTTGTCATTGTTCTTGAATGTTTAAAAACAAATGTTGCATTCTGCTGTGCTGCAGTGGCTATGTGATGTATATGTGTTTATACCTGTGTTTAATAATGTAAATATGACCAAATATGCAAAAGTGGTTTATTACACTGCCTCAGGCTTGGCTACTGTCTAAGAAAGGACCTTTGACCAAAACTATTGCCTGGTTACCAAATGATAAATAAATGGACAGATGGCTGGCTGGCTGGATTGGCAGAGACAGACAGACTGATAAATGGATGTTTGCTTTTTTTTTTTTGTCTGTGTAGATTCATAGAAATTGCATTGACTGATGTGACTGTTGACGGAAAATAGCACATTTCAGGCAGGAAGGCCATTCAGAGCTTCAGCGCTACACAGGAAAAGGCCAGGCTACTATTTTTTTAGAACAGAGAGATGAAAGGATACTGAAAAGGGCAAGTGTAAAACCTGGGGATCTGCCAAGACTTTTCAGCTTAAGTTGCTCCCATGGAGAGAATAGCAAGCTTTGTCTCGAGGAGGTCGCATGCTATCATGAACAAGGCCATAGCCCTCTGGTCAGCTGAAGGATAAGTAAAATGCCTTGGTGGTACTCTCTGGTCAGTTAACAGAACTTTCTATCTCTCTACTTGCGAGAGACATGTATTATGGGTGCAGGTTCCTTCACAATCCCATGGCAATAGCTGATGAGATCTGTACAATACAAGCCCTTTGTATGGCAAACAAAAATGCTTCCTCTGTATTCACATTATAGTAAATTACTTTGAAACCTTTCAGCATGCATTTAATGTGGAATTTCAGTCCCTTGGGGATGATGTAAGCAAATACAAGCACAGTAAAGTAATGTTAGTGGGAAAGTGGGATAGAGCAAATGCAAAAAGACAAAACAAAATCATGTAGTTTCCTGTGAACTGGTCAATAAACTTGTGTCTTTACGTATTGTAGCACTCTCTGTGTACCACTCTACTCTAACTGGTTTGTTTGCTTTTGATGGAAGAGAAAATATCTTTTTAGCAGACCCAGTAACTATGCCCGTAAAATGTGTATAATGGCCAGTAATTTTTTTCTCTGTTTTCCTTTCCTTGGGTTTGAGAAGTAATGGTTTAGATTAGTGATGGTGAACCTATGACATGCGTGTCAAAGGTGACACACCACAACATTTTGGGTGACACACCAGCATTCCCCAACACCCTAGTTACCAAAGAAACTGCTTTTGCATTTGTTGCTTGTGTAAAGTGCGTTTGAATTATTTTGTGCCAGGAGCCAGGTGAACACACTGCTGCAGAGGTAAGGAAGTTATGAACCTCAAAGACCGTTTCAATATACTTTCTCGACAGAGTCTGCAAAGGGAAGTGCTGACATTGTTTTCTCTTCTTGGTTACTCTTCTGCAAAAGGCAATTAGTCTACATTTCTTGGAGTGTGCTGTTTTACATTCCTTTCAACTGTCCCTCTTAATCCCTGCTAAAACTGGCAACTTTTTAAACTTAACAATGACAATAATTAGATTTATAGACTAATTTTACTTCAGAAAATGTATATTAATTCGCATTCATTTTTTTATGTCAATGCCTTGGCTTAATACTACCAGTAGTTTTAAACTGTCCATGTCTCTTATTTCTAACTTTGTCCCTGATTCTGTTGAGATTTATCCCTGATGTATTGAGAGCCATGCCGTTTATTTTATTTTGTTTATTTTATATTTTTTTGTTTTGGGGGTGGTGACATACAAGCAGAGTCAAGTTAGGCATTTTCCATATTTTTGATACAACAAACCCAAAAGGTTCTACATCACTGGTTTAGATATTTCTAATGAGATGGTCCCCTTTTCTAAACAAAATAAGAAGCTGATCCACTTTACCTAATGAAAAATGGACTAGTTCACTTTGAAGATAGTGATCTCTCTTCATCCAGAAGTTATTTACAGCCATTGGTGAGCAGAACTGCACTTGTCTGATTGATCTGTCTCCAGTTGCTGCTGTGAACCTTGATTCCATGGAAGGCTGATGCCATTTTTAGCATTAAGACTTTGTAAGACAGCAGTGGTACCGTGTGCCAGGAAGTGCTAACAGGAAGCAGTGGTACCGTGTGCCAGGAAGTGCTAACAGGAAGCAGTGGTACCGTGTGCCAGGAAGTGCTAACAGGAAGCAGTGGTACCGTGTGCCAGGAAGTGCTAACAGGAAGCAGTGGTACTGTGTGCCAGGAAGTGCTAACAGGAAGCAGTGGTACTGTGTGCCAGGAAGTGCTAACAGGAAGCAGTGGTACTGTGTGCCAGGAAGTGCTAACAGGAAGCAGCTGAAGCAACAGGACAAGGTTGTTGCTGTTGCGTAAAAAAATTAAACGTGTGGCAGGTTGGGATCCATGAGCTTTGTCAGGTAACGCAGTGATCAGAACTGTTAGAGACAACAGGAGTGGGATGCTGATTTAAGACCACCCCATTAAATGACATACCTGCTAGTACAGATCTTATGAGTGGCCGATCAGATTAAGTACATTTAATAAAACCGTAGCATGTTACCTAATTACTGAAAATAGTAAATGTACCCATTCTGCAATAATTCAGCTGAATGTTCGAAATGTTTAAGACCACCACAGTCTAAAAGACTTTTGTTTTTTGTTTTTTTCAGCTCTCAAAATCATAATCTAATTCCTTTACTCATTTTGTGGTGCCTGATATTTGTTCACATAACAGTAAATGAAGGGTCATTAAGAGTCTTACCCAGGCCCACATATTTATTATGACATCCTTTCACAAGCATTTGAAAAGAATACAACACTTAATTAGCATTATAAACAAGCCTGTAAGTGGTGTCTTTCTTCCTCTTTTTTTGATGTCCTTGCCACTTAGGCTTCTGGAAAATGGTGTAGTAGACAAAGTTATGTGTTGGCCGTCAAAACCTTCATCTTACCATGGTTTTTGATCTATATTGCAGGACTTTCTTTGTCTCCACCTGCTCACTGTACGTTACTGACATGTAGTGCTTTCCTTTATGTAGAATGCTTATGGCTGTTTGGACCACAACAATGTTTAAACATAAAGGCGGAAGCATTTTAGCATATGTAATAAGAGCATGAGATCTGAAATAATATAATGCAAAATGTGCAAGTAAAAAGAAAACTGTGCTGAGTTAAGATATTTGTAAAGTCAAGATGTTTTAGTTTCTGATCATCTTGCACCAAGCAGTGTCCAGATATCTTAGTGTCTCAGCTCTTCTTCTTCTTCTTCTTTCGGCTGCTCCCATTAGGGGTCGCCACAACAGATCAACTGTTTCCATTTCTTCCTGTCCTCTGCATCTTGCTCTGTCACACCAACCACCTGCATGTCCTCTCTCACCACATCCATAAACCTTATCTTAGGCCTTCCTCTTTTCCTGTTACCTGGCAGCTTCATCCTTAGCATCTTTTTCCCAATATACTCTGCATCCCTCCTCAGCACATGTCCAAACCAATGTAATCTTGCCTCTTTGGATTTGTCTCTAAACCTTCCAACCTGGGCTGACCCTCTAATATACTTATTCCTAATCCTGTCCATCCTCGTCACACCCAGTGCAAATCTTAACATCTTCAACTCTGCCACGTCAAGCTCTGACTCCTGCGTTTTTGTCAATGCCACTATCTCCAACCCATATAACATAGCTGGTCTCTCTACCATCTTGTAGACCTTCCCTTTCACTCTTACTGGTACTCGTTTGTCACAAATCACTCCTGACACTCTTCTCCACCCACTCCATCCTGCCTGTACTCTCTTTTTCACCTCTCTTCCACACTCACCATTACTCTGAACTGTTGATCCCAAGTACTTAAACTCATTCACCTTCGCCACCTCTACTTTCTGCATCCTCACCATCCCTCTGTCCTCCCTCTCATTCACACACATATATTCTGTCTTAGTCCTGCTGACCATCATTCCTCTTCTCTCTAGAGCATATCTCCAGCTCTCCAGGGTCTCCACCACCTGTTCCCTACTCTCACTACAGATCACAATGTCATCTGCAAACATCATAGTCCACGGGGACTCCTGTCTGATCTTGTCTGTCAACCTGTCCATCACCATTGCAAATAAGAAAGGGCTCAGAGCTGATCCTTGATGTAATCCCACCTCCACCTTAAATGCATCTGTCACTCCCACCGCAGACCTCACCGTTGTCACACTACCCTCGTACATATCCTGTACCACTCTTACATATTTCTCTGAAACTCCCGACTTCCTCGTACAATACCACAACTCCTCTCTAGGCACCCTGTCGTATGCTTTCTCTAAATCCACAATTACACAATGCAACTCCTTCTGACCTTCTCTGTACTTCTCCATCAACACACTCAGAGCAAACATCGCATCTGTAGTGCTCTTACCTGGCATGAAACCATACTGCTGATCACTAATCATCACGTCCCTTCTTAACCTAGCTTCCACTACTCTTTCCCAGAACTTCATGCTGTGACTGTGATTGATCAGTTTAATCCCTCTGTAGTTACTACAGCTCTGCACATCACCCTTATTCTTAAAAATTGGTACCAAAACACTTTTTCTCCATTCCTCAGGCATCCTCTCACTTTCCAAGATTTCATTAAACAATCTAGTTAAAAACTCCACGGACATTTCACCCAAACACCTCCATGCTTCCACAGGTTTGTCATCGGGACCAACAGCCTTTCCGTTCTTCATCTTCTTCATAGCTATCCTTACTTCTTCCTTGCTAATCCACTATACTTCATGATTCACTATCCACACATCATCCAACCTTCTCTCCCTCTCATTGTCTTCATTCATCAGCCCCTCAAAGTACTCTTTCCATCTGCTCAACACACTCTCCTTGCTTGCGAGTACATTTCCCTCATTATCCTTTATCACCCTTACCTGCTGCACATTTTTACTAGCTTGGTCCCTCTGTCTAGCCAATCGGTACAGGTCCTTTTCTCCCTCCTTAGTGTCCATCCTTTTATACAACTCTTCATACTCCTTAGCCTTCGCCACCTCTCTCTTTGCCATGCACCTCATCTCCTTATACTCTTGTCTACTTTCTTCATCTCTTTGACAATCCCACTTCTTCTTCGCCAACCTCTTTCTCTGTATACTCTCCTGTACTACTTCATTCCACCACCAGGTCTCCTTGTCCTCCATCTCGGCTCTAACAAGAAGAAAAATGGAGACAAACTGGGTTACACTGACTGTGGCTGAGGCAACAGGACTGAAAAGTTAATGCCTTTTAAACCTTAAAAGTATAAATTGCTAATTACAATGATACTAATACTAACTACATATATCAAATGATATGGCCGAGTCTTTGGCAAAAAAAAAAAATTGCAGCTCAGTTTTTGCTGCTGATTGTGCTGTTACTAAAACAGCATCACTGACTGATTTTTACTGTAATAGCGTATTCCTGTATTTTGTATGTCTGTGCTCATACAAGTATATGTGTGCATGCATGCATGCATGAGTGTGTGAGCACGCATGTGCACTGAACTGGAATTGGGAATGATGGGCTGCTTTATGTAGTTAACAACTGGGCTGTCTAATAAGGGCAAAGATGCCCAGTGAGAAACTCCTAGAAACAGCATACATTGATAAGTATTATTGCTTTGTTGCTATCAACATTGTTAGCAGTTGTCCTGGTCATTTTTATGTTTGAGAGATGAATGCATAACTGTAACAGTAATACATTATGGAGGGGAGATATGGTTTCAGGTATCTGTACTAAATATGGCTGCACTCTGTTATCTTGACATACCAGACTGACCTTTTCACCCCTGATGGTCTCAAATTTAAAAAAATCTTGGGATAGTGAAACAATGCTTGTGGATCAAGCTTTCTCAGGTGAAGTCCACTTCTGTACAGGGCAGGTAGATATTGCTCATGCATGCTTTGACCTGGTAGAACTGCTGTAGTCATGAGCCCCTCTTTGAGGGGTATCCTCAGGGCATTACATGATGAATTGTCTAGGTTTACAGACTATGCAAATGGAGATGAAAGGGTTTCAGACTAAGCTCTCCATATGCGTGGCTCAATGATTTAACCACTTTGCCTCCTTTATAAGCTAGGATGTTTAAGGTTAATTTGTCTCCCTGTATGATCACATGTTGGTGTGCTTTTCAAGTTTAGTTCACCTACTAATTAGCTAGAGTTCTAGAAATGTAGCTTTTGAGTCATCATTTTAAACATACACACATGCGGTATTTGTCTCCAAATATTTATTTTTCATAAGGTGAAACTATGCAGCAATTTATGCATGTGTTGTACTACTAAAAAAAATCAATAA
Organism: Protopterus annectens; assembly: GCF_019279795.1. Taxonomy (NCBI): domain Eukaryota; kingdom Metazoa; phylum Chordata; order Ceratodontiformes; family Protopteridae; genus Protopterus; species Protopterus annectens. The sequence goes on along the minus strand of NC_056743.1, from coordinate 995,154,642 downwards.
TTTCTAACTTTGTTACTATAGAGCATGTACAATCAGAGCATTTCTTGTTGGGAGGGGGAATATAATATAGGCATACAGTGCCCCCTTACTTCTCGGGCAGTCCTTGTTAATATCTCATAAATAACATTCTCTTGGGTTGCTGTTACATACACTGCACAGATTCCAATGCTTGCACATTCATTTTCAGTTTTAAATGCTATGTCTTGTGTTTATAATTTTCCATACTGTGATGAAACACTAAACTTCATTGTGATTCAGATTTCATGAGCAAAAATAAAACATTTTGGCTGGTAACCCTGAGCTGATCTTCATTGGTAGGTGTGCTGTTGAGGTAAATCTAAAATAAAAGCTCCGGTTTTCAGAGTTAGTTTTAATTATGTTTCAAAATAAATTCAAACACAGTTTCTGTGTGTTGTATGTATGTGTCTGTGTTGTGTGTGTGTGTTCTGCAGAATTTCATGAACTGGAAACTAAAAATCTTAAGAAAAGTCCACTTGAGGAAAAAGAGGAACTGAATTTCTTCAAGTTCATAGATAATTTGACCTGTGTATATAATTACAGTTGCAGTGTTCGTAAAACACGTCTCTTATGAAAACATCACTAAAGACTTGGATGCCTGAACCCTTAGGTCTTTGTCAAAGCACACCTGCTGCCGCCTTCAACTTTGTATGTACTTTTGTGGTACTGTGGGACGTGGCAGCATTCTATACACTGACCATATCCATGGCTGCTTATTTTACTTCCTGAAATGTAATGTGACTGTTGTCCCTTATTAAAATTATAGCTGTTCAGTGTGGCAAGTTTTATAGTTTCATTACCATTTAAACTTACTTTCTCTCTGCATCCTACTAAAGGCCTCTTTTTCTACTTCCATTTACTGTACTTGTGAGACAGATTTCTGTTGTTCAAACTACTCCATATTTGCTTTCTGCTGCCTCCATCAGCATGGATGTAATTATCTGAATGTAATGTATTTTTAATGACAGGACTGCAGACTGTTTATTTTAGTGAGCGGACTGATGGATTTACTGCTCTTGTGAAGAGGTTTGAACAGTGCTTTAACAACATATGGTGTGATAGGTTTATAACTGTAGATGTGCTCTATAGGAAGGAGAGCTACTGAGATAATGAAGGAATTGTTCTCCTGACCTTAAATAGGCATGTTTGGGTGGAGACCATGAGGAGTTATATGCATGTGTGTTTTGTGTGTTTGTGTGTGTGTTTTGTGTGTGTGTGTGTGTGTGTGTGTGTGTGTGTGTGTGTGTGTGTGTGTGTGTGTATTTACCATTCAGCACTGTTGAAGTGCTGTCATGTGAGTACCATTGATCCATAATCGGTCCTTCCTGCTGTACTATCCTGTTGTACAGGAGGGTAAATAAGACTTGAGTTTAGACTCTGCAGCTGCTTTTGTTTCCACTTCTCTGTGCAGAGGAATATTTTAGTTGCACCACCTCCTGTTCCACCAAACACACGGTCAAACAAATCCGTTTTGAATTTGAGCCTTGTAATAGGAGATGCAGATAAAAACACAAATACACATAGACAAGCTACAAGAAAGACAGTGTTCTGTTAAGTACACCACATTGCCTTGCATTCCTGCTTGTACGCTTATATTTACAGGAAAGCCCTGTAATCCTATGCTTACACTACCTAGCTTACTAGAAGACCTAGTAATGTTGTTTTTATATTGTTAAACTGATGTGAATACTCACTGGTGTGCATGTGAGAGAGAGATTATGTACTTAAACCTACTGAAATGCTCGGCTGTTATGTACTTGCACTTTCTAGTTTAATGGAAAACCAGCAAGCCGTACTTTAGTACTAGTGAACATATTGACATGACCAGTTCTGCTGGTCCTTTGCAGTTAAAGTGTATTGGTCGTGTAATTAAAAAATCTTTGGAGTTGGATTATTGGATATAACCTCCTTACTATGTACAATAACAAGTTATACAGTTTTTGGATGCAGTAATTGTTGTTGTTTTTTTTGCATTTTATTTTGGTAAGAACAGCTTCTGAATATTTTTCTCAGTGCCGAAAATCTTTGCCATGAGATTGCGAAAGACTGAACCCATCATACCTCACTGTTTAAGTTCATGTCTAGACTACTGTATTTGTGTGTAAAATGCATTACAAGTAATTTCTTCCTTCCTAGAAAGGGAAGTTGTCAACTAATTCTTGTGGTTGCAACACCTCACACTGAAAATTAACACATGATGATATAGTAGTGAAACTGCAATGTAAATAAGAAATGCCTCAACTATACAGATACATTGTTTTTCATTACCCATAATAATTTGCAATTGTATGTAAATCATTGCTTAGTACTTACCATGACATCACTGTGTGGATGGGGGTTAGAGAGAAAAAAAATGAGTAATCAGTGAAACTAAAAAAAATCAAATGGCACACTATAACCTCTACTTTTTGTAAAATCACTTGCACCTTTGTCATAGAGGTGTACAACTGCAAATTAAATAGACTGTAAAGCAAAGGCACTTGCAAACATGACCAGTGCACATTAAACCTCTCCATTGTATGGAGCGAGAGAGCCCTGGCTATGTCCCAAGCTTTCCACGGACTACACCCAGGTTTGATTAGTAGCCTGTGTGATGTAGGAGCCAACTGGGCAGAGGTGGAAGTTAGTGGCCTATCCCGGGGATGGAGGGGTAACGTCAGTTTAAATCTTGCTGCTGGAGCATCCACTGGAGGAAGGCCCAACACTGTACTACAGTGCACATCAGCTAGAGAGAGAGTGTGCAAAACCAGTCTTAAGATTACATGGATTACACCTGAGCACTGTTGTGTATGGAAGTGAGTGCTTGTAGCAACTCATTGTAAACAGGCATTGCACTAGGTCCATCTGCCGACTGGGGGAAAGGCTGTGAGAAGAATCAGTAAATCTCCTGACGTTCACCAGATGATTGCAGCTGCCCCCAGTTCTTGTCTGTCCCTCCTGGTGTATACTAACAGCCAGGAGCATGCAAGAATGAATCAGACAGCTGGCACATGGCTTGATGGCTAAGGGGAGGGGATTAAAACAACGATTCAAAAAATTTTATTTTTAATACAGAAACATATTCTCTGCTTGCAAATTCTGTGACCTCTAGGAGAAGAATAAATAATGCTGCAAGAACATATACAACCAAGTCCCATAATGAGTAGAAATGCCCCCTGGCATGCATAATTTTTTTCATTTTATTTAAAATGTCTTAAACTGAATTTACCACTACTTAGAACCACTGCTGTTTCACTTAACTTGCAATGACATTCTGAGCAAGGACACTTTGATTTTACTTTTTTCCAAGAAAAATGTTGTAAACCCCAGAACTGGAAATGTCTGAGTACCAGAAAATCGAGACTTCATACAGTTTGTCATTTTTTTGGGCCAGAACGGTCATTCCCTATAAATGTTATTTCTTCTTACAGTTACTACTTGAAAAACTGCTGATTTGCTTTATTCACTGGTCTGTTCTCAGAAATATGTTTTACTTTTGCTTATAAACAGATACACTAAAAGAGGTAATAACTATAAATTGCACTCCACAGTCGTAGAAATACTTTCCAGAATAAGATTGTATTTTATATTTTTAATAACTCCAATTCTGTGACCCTGACCTTGATGCATGGCATGACCTTGCAGAAGTATGAACTCCATTTAACATTCTTTTCAACATTTTGATGTTGTGAAAATGCATTACACTATAACATTATTCAGACAAAGCTTTGCAGTACCAAGGTGATGTTTTCCCATGTTCCACTACTACATAATGCCTTGTTATTGTTTCAGTAAGGACCAAGTGTTATAAAAAGTCCATACCGCGTCTTGCTGTACAAAACTAGTTTTCTGTGTGGAAAATAACTGCAGAACTACTTTGAGATGTGGCACGGAATGCAAGAAGAACACAGCTGGTTAGCAGAGAGTGACAGTAATAAGAAAAGATCCCTGAAATACCCTATAAAATTAAAACACAAGTGGAACATTTCGCTTGTTGAGCAAATGCTGGAAATGATGTAACAAAATCAGTTCCAGAATGCTTCAAAATTTCCTGGACAGTATAAACGGCTTGAGTTTAAACAAAGCAAAGAATAATCTACAAAATAAATTTTAGATTGTTGGAGCTTAACAAATGTTCTAATTAATGTCATACAGTTACTGTATTATGACATCTGCAATAAATAATTTAGAACTGTTATCAGTGATACCAGTACAGTTACCCATGTATGTTTCTCATGTGACAAGCTGCCACCAGTCCTGTATTACCTGCTTTTTTGTTGATCTATTTTGTAGAGAAAGTCTGGTGGGTACATTGTTGCTAACATGCATTTTCAAAACATTAAGAAATATGAAACTTTTTAATGTCTGACATTATTGACCAAATTTTATCCTCAGTGCTGTAACAGAAAATATTTTTTTTTAATGAGAAACGGGACAAAAATAGGCAAAATCAGAAACTTTCTGCAAAAACAGGGACATTTTGAGACCATTCCTTCCATACAAGAACCTATAGGGGAAATGCACTGTAGTGCAAGTAGAACCTGCAGCCTTTGCAGAATGTAATGGGAAGTTTGTGTGTCTGTGTGCCTGTGTGTGTTTTGGTCTGCTGTCAGGATCAATTTTTTTATAGCTGGCTCCACAGGAAAGTGTCTGCTCAAAGTATACCTCAGACAACCTGAGTTTGCTGTTGTGGCGCAGGTTGTGATGGAGTCAAGTGTGGGGTGTTGAATGATGCTAAGTACCCCATCATTGGGTGAGTGTGCTGGAGGAGTCCTGCCACAATACCTCCATCATGGAGGAAGACCCGAAATTCCATCCCTCTCACACTAGAGGCATGGGGAGGTGGGGTGGGGTGGGCAGGAGTCTGCAAAGGAGTGCATTCACTTTAACTGGAGCTATGGGTGTGTGGAAGTAAACACTTAACCCAGCATAACCGGCATTGCAGTATAATTTATAACCAGTAGTAGGAGTGATAGAAGCATTCTGACCTTTATGAACTCCTGCAGGATGTTGGCTAACATACTTGCCTCTTACCTCCCTTTCCCAGGGCATGGGGGAAACAAATGGATAGATAGCAGAGGACGTGACCCAAACAATGATATCAAATTATTTTAATAGTTTCACTTGCCTTTTACACTATGCATGTGGTACTTACAGAGCTGTGATGCCTTTTGTCGTGTCATTCAACATGCATATGGCCTGTTTATCAATAAAGTTGTTTGTACAATTGTGTTCCCCCTCTCTGATGTGATTTGATTTTGTCCCTTTGTGATACAAGTGTGGGGCTAGCTTGGGAATGCGTCCACAGACTTAAATGGATGCATTACCATGCGTGTGTAGTAGATTCGGATGCTTAGTGTTTTTTTTTTTTTTTTTTTTTTTGGGGGGGGGGTATAATTTGGTTTTCTGTTCACCTCTGTGCAGCTTTGCTTGACATTTTACTTTATTATAAAAGTATACTGCTGGTACTAGATTTAACTTTAGACAAAATCATCAACAACCAGCTGCTACACCTTTAACTGTAAGACTTGAAGAATATAGCTTGGAACGCAAAACCTGAGGCCTTAGGAATGCCAGAGTAATCTGAAAGTAAGTTTATAGGCAGTATAATCACACTTGGATCATCAGGTCTTAATTAATCATATCCATAGATTCCATTCCAAATTATTTGGCACAAGACAGTGCCACTTCAGTGATGGTGGAAGTTTTAAGTTTCCTGATGAGAAACAAAATACTACAGATTGCAAATGAATGGCCTACTCAAGACAGAGTGCACATTTTATTAAACCTGACCTGATGTGTATGAGGAGTTCATTTCAGCAATATTATAAAGTTTTACAATTAGTCTGTCAGGTAATCATCTACTCCAGACTGTTACTGTGTCATCTTTTGAATTTATTATGGATAAGATCTTTGTTTTTCTGACTCCAAAAAATGAGGAAGTGAGTGAATTTGAGATGGGGGAAGTTAAAAGGTCACTGAATTTGAACAGACTTTTAACATAAAATACTTTAAATCTTGCTTATTTTTAAGAAGAAGTAGCTGAATGGAAAAATAAAAAAAACTTGCTGATAATACAAGATGTGCAGTTTTTTGCCCACTTTTACCAAACTGCATGTATGAAGATAATCAAACTGATTCCCACTTAGAAAGAGAACTTTTCAGGAAATCTGCCAACATGGTATAAAGGAATGTCTGGTGATATTCTAACAAACATTAGGACTGTAGCTCAGAAGGTTTCATTTTTATAGCAATCACAGAATGAAACAGTAACATTAATAAACTGGACTGCTAGATTAAAGAGTTTATGATGGAATGTTGCCCTGTGAATATTTAATATAAGCACCTTGTCCATCTTTCCTCATCTGATGAACTTGGGCAATTGACTGAAACCTGTGAGCTGCCCATGTATGTTTTCTTGCTTCAGAATCATCAGGCTGCACTAACTGCATATCCAGAGCAGAAGGGTAGGACAGTTACTACAGTGCAATGATTCTGTCATTGGTGGTGGTCTTGGTGGACATTAACTGCATATCCAGAGCAGAAGAAGGGCAGGACGGTTATTATGCTGCAGTGATTCAGTCATTGGTGGTTAGCATCTGCATTATGCTTGCTTGACAACAGAAGGAGACAGTAACTTGTCTAGTCAGTCCTTAGTGCATTTAATATTCCAGCTTCTCTCCATCCCTACCGTCCAATGCCCAATTAGTTGCCACTGTGAATTTTCTCTATACCACCTATTATTGTAGGCCATTCCATGGTTCTATAGGATAAAGGAACTGAGCTGACCTTTTTTGTTTTTTTTCCAGTAAATTATTCAGTATATAAATATATTTTTAAATGTAGTAGTCCTTTGGAGTGGATTTCAAACAGAGACACCGACAGACAGATGCACACACAATATGCTTCCTTTCAAAGGTTGTTGTCATACTTGGAATGCAATTTCCTGAAGAGTTAACTGACTGTACAAACAGCCCCCCCACCCCCAGTTTGAAGTCTAAATCAAATAGGAAAAGAAAAACTCCTCGCTGGCTCATTCCAGGACACCTCGTTGGCCCCTTTGCAAGTGCTAGGACTGTTCAAGTCTAGAGTGCAAATGCTTAGAGTTCCATAGCTATTTGCCTTACTTCTGGAGTGCGTAGTAGACTTGTTGCACTAAGAGCTCGTGTCAGGAGTTAGCCTGTGAGTCTTCTACAGATGATAATTGCTCTTAAAAGTCAGAGATGGGTTACAGTGGATCTTCAGCTGGTGGTAGTAACAGGACTGATAGCTAGTGTTTTAATAAGTTTTGCATTCTTCGGCGTGGTTGTATTTTTACATCTATATTTAATTCAAATTAAGCAACCCACTTTGAAAATTATTTTTAGCAATGAATTTCCCAATTCATATTAAGTATAATTGTAGATGCTGGTCTGTTTATTAGTAAAGGTATGTGTACAGAATTGTTGAATTTTTAAGAGTGAGTATTTTAGTCATGCCTATCAATCAATTTTTAAAAGCAAGAAAGTAAGTATATTTTGAGTTTTATCTGCACTTTTTCAACTGCATTTAATTGGATTTCTGCATTATTTTCTGTTTGTGGCTGCTTCATCATCTGCACTTGTTTTGCACTGTCCTGTTACGTGGGTAGCATAGACTAGATTGATACCTGCTGAATCTAGCCTGTATTGATACACTTGAGTGCTTATCCAGCCATCTTGCATTAAGTGAGGCTCCCCTTGCACCCGTGTGGCAGAAGATTGTGGATAAAGCCTTGTCTGATTTGGGGATTGCTGGAGGAAGGATCGCTGTGTGATTTCCTATTGGAAGATTAGCTTAAAAGTGTTTTTAATTTCACCTATATTTAAGCCTCATGTTTGCACAGAGCAATGGGGGTTAGTGGTGCACTGTATGGATGCAAATGTCTAGAAACATTTTTTTCCATAGATATCTTCAGTAGAACCTCCTAAGCTTCCATGCTGCACTGTGATCAACTCAGCTGTGCAATGCTGCTCTGTGGGCAACTCAGCTGCTCACTAAGGGCAACTGAGCTGCGCACTGCCCCACTGCAGGCAGCTGAGCTGCGCACTGCCCCACTGCAGGCAGCTGAGCTGTGCACTGCCCCTCTGCAGACAACTGAGCTGCGCAATGCCTCACTGCGGGAATCTCAGCTAAACACTGAGCAGTGTAGCCACAGTTTTTCATATCTAATCTTCAATAAAATAAGCCCCCTTATTAACCCTAGAGCAAAAGCTGATATAACTTTCCATCTCCCTAGTAGCACTTATGGTTTTAACCTGCCACAATGGACAGTCAATTTCCCACCATTTCGCCGGCTAGCCTGATTGACATGGGCATCCTGAGGCGATGTAGAAATTGCCTCGTGTATACAGACAACCACTTACTCCTAAAGCAAACAAGTACAATATGTGAGCAATGTAGTTATACCTTGAAACTGGAATTAATCATCTCATGTAATAATAAACCGGTTGTCAGCACGTACACCTCTCGCACAAGATAAGGTCATGACACATAAACCCACATAAGTAGAAGTACTCAATAAAACTCTACCAAAAGATCAGAGACCTCCCAAGTGCAACCCATTTGTACGTATCGAAACACGAATAGAAGCCAGTACACAAAACAACCCATATACCAGTGTCTCAGCAAATAAGCCCTTAAGGCAAACACCTCAAGACCAAATGTCTGGGTCATAGGCAACTCGATAGTGAGACATACAGATGTCCCCTTCACCAGGCTGGACATGGAGAAGCTGGTCAACAACCAGTACCATTATGATTCTGTTATAGTTCATGTTGGGGTGAATGACTTGAGACGTAGCCACTCTGGACTATATAAAGAGAGACATGACTGAACTCTCAGATTGTGCGTCCCAGGCAGGTGTGACCCTAGCCCTAACAACATTCTACCTCACCCAAGATGATGCCACAATATAGACAAAAAATGATAAGACTTCAATGATTGGCTTAGCTTCTGGTGTCAGTCCAGGGGGTTCCAGTATCTGTCAGCCTGGAAGGACATGGTTGATGGACCACACTGCTTTGCCAGAGATAGTCTATACCTGTCTCCTTATGGATTTTGGATACTGGCAAAGACTCTTGCCTCCCCTATTGTGTCTTTTTTTTAGGCAATGTCAAAAAAATAACATTTCTAATATAACAAAATCCAGTCGTGACAAACTCATGGTTATGCTGCTTAATGCTAGGAGCCTCAACAGGAAGCTGCACTCCCTGGAAGCACTCCTGTCCTGGAAGATGCTGACATCTGTACAGTCACAGAGACATGGTTCAGGGCTGTGCAAGGTGACAATGCCTTTCACACTTTCAGACCTCAAAATGAGAATGAGTGTGAAAGGACCATAGGTGGAGGTGTATCCATCTTCATTAAAGCTTAGTACACCTCGAGACTGGTAAAACAGTATGACTCTTTTGAGCCTAGTCCAGGTCCAAATAACTATAGGCAAAGTACCCTACTACATCATTGTTAGCTATAGGTCCTCCACCATGAGACAAGAGAAACATACTGCCTACCTGGATCTACTGGAGTCGCTCTCCATATAGCCAAACACATTGGTCATGGGAGATTTCAGTTATCCTTCCATCGACTGAGTGGCATACATGAGCACATACATGATCGCCCAGATGTTCTTGGACTTTATCTGCTCCAGGGCATTTGTATTTGCAAACTGCTCCCCCAGAAGGGGTTCAAACTTAGACTTAGTACTCACCAACATGGGGGGGGGGCACTGCACCCATATCCCCCCCTTCCATGTGGTACCCTCCCTGCTAAGGTCAGACCATAAATCAGTCTTGTTCAAAGTTAACTGTTGCACCTGACATCCCCATAGGAGCAATTAAACTAAAAAAATTTTCCAAAGCTAAGTACTGCCTACTAAGCGATAGTATAAAACTAAAGATGTTCTTTGTGTTTCCCTGTTGCAGTCATCACACTTGGGTTATCTGCCTGCAGGTAGCCCTCAATCGGCTCAAATACCAGAGACTTAGTATTTCTGCTTTGGATGCTGTCGCTCCAGGACTGACATCAGGGGTATAAAAACAGGCAGCCGACGCCATTACATCAGTCTTTCTTGCCAAGGAGCCAGAAGCAGTTCGCAAGTGCCAGTCGGCCGCTACCTGAGTTTTCATTTACGAATTGAATCATCCTTGAGTCTTCTAAAGCTAAGTACCCCGTTGGGGATCCTTTTTTCTTGCTCTAACCGATGTCAGAAAAAGTTAATTGTCTTGCCTGTGGAAAGCAAATACCACAACGAGATTTTCATTCTTACTGCATTACCTGTCTAGGCCCAGACCATAATGTACCTCGCTGCTGGTTTTGTGCCTTGTTCAATGCCCGAACCATTCATTGTCGGGCCCTTATTGTCACTTAATACTTTCGTTCTCTATCTCCGTATTCCGAAATGGCTTCGGTAAGCCATCCGACTACCGATATTCTGAAAAAACATAAGGATAAAGACAGAGACATAACCGACTGCTTCAGTTCTGTCTAAATGTCTCTACCTTGGATGGGTCCGGAGCTGCTGAGCAGGTACCGGCTTCTGAGGAAGTTATTCATACTACCGATGTTCAACGCAAACCGATTACTTCAGTTCTGTCTAAAACTACAGAGTTTCTAAGGCCAAGAGTATGCACTACACCTAGAAAACCGACGACCAAAGCGCATGAACCTGCTCCCTTGCGCAAAATAAAATGCTTAGAATGGCAGAAGAGCTTATTATGCTGATTAGGGGAAGTCAGCCTGCTAAGAGAAAAAGGGAGCAGTCCCCAGCAGCTTCAACAGACCAGGAGTCCGATGACTCTGAGGTTTCTGATTATGAAGACATGCCCTTATCTGCTTATGAGGATTCTGATGCAGAGGAATCCATTCCCTTTGCCTCTCCTCCAGAGGATTTCTCTTTTGGTGAAACCTTACATACTTTAAGGGAGCATTTCCACTGGGAATGCCAAGACTATCCTCAGTCCAAAAAGAGACGCAGAGAATTTCTAGACTTGCCACAACACAGGCCTTTAGCAATACCATCAGTCCTGGAAGTTGTTTGATGTCTTTATGGAATCCAGTCTTACTCCTGATACTTTACCCCCTGCCCCTAGGAAACCAGACAGGTACTACAGAATACCTGACTCTCACAAATTTAGTTTCAAAAATCCTACTGCTGACCCAGAGATAATTTCCCAGCGGCCTAAAGGTATAAAGGCAACTACAGCTAAGACTCCCACCCCTTCAGACAGGGAATCCAGAGCTTTGGACAGAATGGGTAAGAAAGTATATACCTCTGCAACTCTTGCCATTAGGGCTTTGAATTGTCAGTTTCACATGCTGAAGTACCAACAACATATTATGGAACTTAAGCACAAAATAGCTACCTTTACAGACTGTGCAGAAAATAAAGAATTGCAAGAACTTATGCATTCTGCAAGCCAAGTCAGCAAGCATACATTGCAGTGTGAATATGACGCCCTAGAAGCATCTTGTAGAGCAGCAGTCACTGGTTCTCTACTAAGAAGGCATGGTTGGCTTAAGGAGCAGACCTTGCCAGATCATGTCAAATCCAACTAGACACACCTTTAAACAAGGACAATCTGCTTAGCACCAAAGCAGAATAAGTTCTTAAAAAGATGGAAGAAAAAGCCAAATCTATGCAGACAATCAAATAATTCTTGCAAGTGCAGCCTCCTAGATTCAGCAGGCATTGCCCCTTGAAACATTGGTCCTTTCCAGCCCCCTCAAGGCCATCTCAAACTAGACCCAGGGGAAACAGACCCCCCCCCAGATTACAGTCTCTGGGTATGCAGAGATCTAAGCAATGGAGTGCCTCCACCTCTAAAGCAGGGAGTGCTAAACCACCCCTTTACGGAAAGAATTCCCAATGACTTCTCAAGTCCACTCCCCTCCTCTGACCAACTGCTTGTGCCCCTAGGAGGAAAATTTGCCCTTCATGAAAAAACTGGATTACCACCACCAAAGACCGATGGGTCCTCAGCACTGTATCCCAGGGGTACAAATTTTACTGCACTCACTGCCAACCCCAAAAGGGTTTCCAGACCTCCCTCTAAACCAGTGGGGAGAGGCTCAAAACCAAGTCCAATCCGTGCTCTCTGTAAGGGCAATTCAACTGGTTCCTGCGGAACAGATAGGTCAAGGATTCTATTCCAGACTTTTCCTGGTACCCAGAAAAGAGGGCACTTGGCACCCAATCCTAGATCTTTCAATTCTCAACACCTTCCTGGTGGTACCAAAATTCAAAATGCTCACCCTGCAGCAGCTTCTACCTATGCTAGCCAAAGATGCCTGGTTAGACACCCTAGACTTAAAAGACGCCTATCTGCACATCCCTATAAGGGAGTCATGCAGAAAATATCTACGCTTCAGGGCAGGATCTATGCATTATCAGTTCTCTGCACTTCCCTTTGGCTTATCCACTACTCCCAGAGTATTCACAATATGCCTGGCTCCAGCCATTGCTTACTGCAGACAGAGAAATATTCAAATTTACCTATACTTGGGACGACTGCCTGATTCAGGCAGACAGGAAATGCTGTTGCAGCACCTGACATTTGTAAAAAAAACTACTAACCTCTCTGGGGTACACCATCAATGAAAATAAATCAAAACTAGTCCCCAGTCAAAAGATTGTATTCCTGGGAGCAAGCTTAGACACAGAATCCCAGATGGCATTCCTCACTCCAGAAAAACAAGCCTATCTGACAGGCTGTTTTGCTGAAATGGCCACCAGAACCCAGCTATCCGCAAGAAATATCCTGCAGGCCCTAGGGTCATGGCCTCATGCATCCTACTAATTCCATATGCCAGACTGCATATGAGAAAACTTCAATGGTGCTTAAAAGTCTTTGGTGCCAACATTCCCAGGACCTGGAAACTGCCATTCCCATAATACCCTGTCTAAGGACAGAGTTTCTTTGGTAGGCAGCGGCATGCATCCACAACAAGGGACTGCCCTTTACCCAACCCCATGCCACCCAGACCCTAACCACAGAAGCATCAGACTATGCCTGGGGGAGCACACATGAACAGCAAGTGCATTCAGGGCCACTGGAGCCCAAGTCAAATGCATTTGCACATCAACCAGAAAGAGATGCTAGCTGTGCAACATGCTCTGACAGCTTTCAGATCCCTATTGTCACCATGTCACCTGCTAATAAAAACAGACAACACCACAGTTATGTGGTACATCAACAATTGGGGGGAACCCACTCTGCAGGCTAGCCATGGCCCTGTTGAACATGGCCTTGGACATGCAGGTACATCTGCAAGCTAAATTCCTGTCAGGCAAACAACTCACTGGCAGACGATTTAAGCAGAAATCTCCTAGACCCACACGAGTGGCAACTAGAGCCACGCACCTTCAACCCTCTGATTCAGAAATAGTGGACACCTAAGGTGGCTCTCTTTGCCTCCCCCTGCAATCACCAGCTCAGAAGCTTCTGCACCAGGACACCTCACAGCAGGGCCTGGAAAGTGGATGCCCTATCCTTCCAGTGGGTACATTTCTCAATCTATGCCTTTCCCCTCTGCCCCTCCTCTCAAGAGTATTGGTCAAGATAAGACAGGACAGACCAAGGACAATTCTGATTGCCCCAAACTGGCCACGCCAACATTGGTACCCCCTCCTGCGAAGCCTGTCACAGGTGCCACCCTGGCACCTACACCAGAACCCAACCCTGCTCTCTGTCAGCAGGGGGGACAGATCTTGCATCTGCAACTGCAAACCCTAAATCTTGCCCCCCAGTAACCAGCCGAAGCAAGCAGTTGCTGGGCATCATCCTTGAAGCCAGAAGACCCAGTACATGGAAATCCTATCCTGATAAGTAGAAAAGGTACTGCTTCTGGATTCAATCTAAATGAGAGGACACAACTCTGCCATCTCTGCCTCTAATCCTGGATTACCTAGCAGATCTACTCCACAGAGGCCTATCCTTCTCTTCCATTAAGAGCCATGCCTCTGCCATTTCGGCCCATTACAACACTGAGCCACCTCTCTTCTTTCACCCTCTTATCAAATAGTTCCTGAAAGGGGCAAACAACTTAAGGCTGTCAAGAAGAGCACCCACCCCTGCTTGGGACCTTAACTTTGTACTGGAAAAGCTCACGCTACCCCCCTTTGAGCCTGCAGCATCAGCAGAGTTAAAATTCCTCTCTTGGAACACAGCCTTGCTTCTGGCCATCACTTCAGCTAGAAGAGTGTCTGAGCTACAAGCACTTATGGCTGTGGGACCCTTCATTATTTTCCATGCTGACAGGGTTTCCCTCAGGACTATCCCTTTCCTTATGCCTAAAGTGGTGTCCAGTGTGGCTCTCAACCAATCTACCCATTTGCCTACCTTCATCCCTAATCCTCAAAATAAAGGGGAAAGGATCCTGCACTCCTTGGACATGCACAAGCAGCTCAGATCCTATCTTGATAGGACTAAGCCCTTCAGAAAATCAGACCAGTTACTAGTCAGCTTTGCAACAGAGGCAGAGAGCAAGGTCATTTCAAAGCAAACGGCTTCCAAATGGATAGCACATTGCATCCATTTCTACTACATGCAGCATGGGAAACCAACCCTTCAAGGGGTCAGAACACATTCCACTAGGGCAACTTCTATCTCTACCACATTCCTCAGGGGAGTCCCTACCAGGGACATCCTGGAAGCTGCTACCTGGAGTTCTGTACACACCTTCACCAAGCATTACCACCTGCCTATCTTTTCCAAATCCAGGGCAGGTTTTGCAACAGCGGTCCTGCAGGGCATACTAGGCAGCCCTAACTCTTCTTGACTACCTCCATCCTTCTTCAGCTTTGGGAATCAACCCAAGTGTGAGGACTGCAACAGTGAAACACGAACATAGTACAGTTGTGTACACTTACCATAAATGTAGATGTTCGAGTGTATTCACTGTTGCAGTCCTGGTTTTCCTCCCTCCAGCCCACTAGTTTTCTCTCTTTTTTCTCTCTCTAAGCCTTTTACTACCCCTCCCCCCCTTTTCAGGGCTATTGATATTTACTTTTTACTGGTGGTGTTTTCCCCCACCATAACTTAGCTTCCTATTTGGGAGGCTCCTGACATTTGGGGCAAGAAAAACTGATTATAATGGCATCGGCTGCCTGTTTTTATACCCCTGACTACCTGACATCAGTCCTGGAGTGACAGCATCCGACGCAGAAATACTAAGTCTCTGGTATTCGGGCCGACTAAGGGCTGCTTGTAGGCAGATAACCCAAGTGTGATGACTGCAACAGTGAATACACTCGAACATCTACATCTGTGGTAAGTGTACACAACTGTACTTTTCAAACCCCCTACAAATACAGCCAACAATGACTCCTATGTAGAGGTGTACACAAATGCCTTGTATAAATACCTAAACAGATATATAGGCTCGGTAGTAGCTGACTGGATCAAAATCGTGTCCTTCTGAAAAAACAAGCCACCCTGGTGGACCTCAAGTATAAATCTGTTATATAACAAGAGGAAAAAAATGATGTCTAAGAGCAAGACGGAACTGACTCGGCAGAGAAAACAATCCCTCCACAGCTTGAAAAAGCAAATCAGATATCTTGTAAAGTCCTATAAAGCTAATTACAAAGCTAAAATAGCATCCCTAGCTAAGGATAACCATAAGGCATTCATTAGCTACATCAAAAATCTAAAAGAGAATGCCCGGCTATGTGCTGAACTAGTTGTGGATGGTACCACTCATACGGTACCTGAGGAAATTGAAAACCTGCTAGCTGACAAATTTGGCACAAACTTCACCCCACTGTCCCCACCAACTACTAGTCCCCTTCCTAGTATCACTGCTTCAGTGGGACTAGACAACATCCCAGGCTGCTTGTTCTGGCAATCTAAAGCAAGACCTAGCCGAATCACTTGGCGCTGTCTTTAACCATAGTCTGAGAAGTGGCTATGTTCTAGCAGAGTGGAGAACAGCTGCAAGGAATCCTCTTGTAGAGAGGGGGCCCATCAACCAACCCTGGAAACAATAGACCCATAAGCCTAACCAGCCTCATTTGCAAGGCCATGAAAGAATCATCATGGACCTTAACAATGACACAGGCAACCTTCAAACCCTTGACCCAACCCAGTTTGGCTTTGTTAAAGGTAGATCATGCTTTTAAACCTGGTAGATGTCTTTGAGAATGTCATCAAAGCCCTGGATGAAGGTAAGACAAGTGCATACTGCCTATCTTGACCTAGCCAAAGCTTTTGACACAGTTCCCCACTCAGGCATCATTGAGAAACTTGCGTCAATAGATGGGTAGCAAACTGGCTCATAGATAGAACTCACATTGTTGACATTGGGGAATCCACCTTTACCAGTAGACCAGTCACCAGCGGCATACCACAAGGATCTGTACTGGGCCTGTTACTATTTGAAATCTATTTCTCAGAAGTTCAGGCCAAAGTAGATGGCCGGTAGCTTACCAAGTTTGCTGATTATTGCAAATTGGGTGCAATCATTGTTTCCCCCAATGAAGTGAACATCTTACAAAAGGGGCCAACACAGACAAACAATTAGTACCAAAGCCATGGACTAAAACTAAATGGAAAAATGTGCATTATTATCCCCTTTGGCAAAGAGGAATACCATGCCAATTACAGTATTTACAGCCCTCCCCCCCAGCTCAAACTCAGTGGTGTGAGACTTTGTAACTCAGGGTGATAGAAATCTAAACTTCAATCACCATATCTCCACAGTGGTCACAGTGGTAGGAAAAACCTTCTATATTGTGAATCTCATAAATAAGGGCGTGTCATCCAGGTCAAAGAATGTTATAACTCCACTGTGCTTAACTCTCATTAGACTATTGCAGCAGCTGGAGAGACCACAGAGATTTCTCATAAGGAAAGTGCAGGGCCTCTAAACCATGTCTTACATGGGTAGACTGAACACCTGTCACTGTACTGTGTATCTTATAGGCTGCGGAGAGGTGACTTGTGCCTTGCCTACATGGCAGTCTCTGACCCTTCCCTAATGAAATGCTGCACATCTGCAAATCAAATGGGACAAGAGTCGCTTGCTCCAGGGATCTTAACCTAGCATGTGACATCAAGAGAACATGCTGGAGAGACAGATATGTCTCCCAGAGACTGCCGATCCTGTGTAATAGACTCCCAATTCATATCAAGCAGTGCTAACTGACCATGTTGTAGTGCAACCTGGACAATTGGATGGTGGACCATAAATTCACCCCCAGGAGTGGTGCCCATGTCTCTTATGGACATTGATAGTCGATACTGACCTTAGACTTGCTCTACAAATAACGCCCATCTATCCAAGGTCATTTGTGGCAACTCTGGCAAAATATGGCTAAGACTGTAAGGAACTCTGGTATAACATGGCTGGGCTTAGAAGGGCTCTAGGGCCATTAGCCTAGTAACCTCCTATGAACCCATGAATTATATTGTGACTGGCTTATTTTAAGAGTGGACTGTAATTGTGTTTGTAGTGTGGTAGACTGGATTAGATGTTGGTAGCATGTTACCTTAAAAACTAAGTGTAAGTAAATAACTAACACTAGTACATGTGTAAGCACAGTTACCTTGGACAAATTTCAGTTAACTCTTTGGAAAAATTGTACTGGAACAACATTATGACGAGAACAAGGTGAATGAAAATTCTGGGAAGCCAGTGGTTTATAATTCTGCCCTCTAGGTGTTAACTGTGAAGCTTACTTTGGTATTACAAGTGTTGGTCATATCCCAAGGTAGCAATGCAAATTTGCTATACTCTATTAAAGGCCAGTCATCTGTGTCATAGTTGTCACAGAATCTAAAACCCTTTCTATGAATTAGTACTTCTGAAGATCCAGGGAGTAATAAGTCTGTGCGTACTGCTGCCTGTGCCCCTCCTCTCCCTTCCTTCTTCCTATTCAGCATACCCCCTTCATGTATGTGACATAAACAAGTGTAATAACATCATGCTGTCTCATCTCTTATGATCCATAATGAGAACAGCACCAACTCCTATAGTTTTCAATCATACCCTTTCTCTCCAGCCTGTGCATTTTTCTGATGTATATCCTCTGGATTGCTTCCTATAGCATGCTGCCTCATTCCTGATATAGCCACCAGAATTATGTACAATACTTCGTGTGGCATGATTGGTACCTGATAGTTGCACTTTGTCTCTGGAGTCCTGCTCCCTGTGGCTGCTGTCCCAGCACTGTGTTTGTTGTTGAGAATGTTTTATTGCTGTGTTTCTGGTAGTGCAGTACAAGTGTTATCAACACCCTCCAGATCATTTTTTTGCTCTGTTGCCATCATTCCATTCACTCGGGTGACAACCTCACACTAGGGTTGCTAAGGTCTAAGTGTTCTTTTTCTTTCTTTCTTTATACTTTGACCAGGTAAGTCCCCCTAGATCAGTGGTCTCTTTTCAGGAGAGACCGGAGGTGGTATTCATACTGACTAGGGGAAATTTGGTCAGGCACTGGGGAATTTCCTCTACTCTTTTTGATAAGTGCCCTTGGACTTTTTTCTTACACCTAAGCTACCACCAACTCCGGCAGATGGAGCCTTGGTTTAATGTCTCGTCTAAACTTTGTAATTGCCTGCACTGAGCCTAAACTGCCATATTTCTTCCAATTTGTTCACTCTTCCTAGATCATTCCTTCCCTTCTTTCAGACCCTTCTTTCTACACTCCATTGCTGTTGAGTTACCCTTGTCTGTGTGTCTGCTATAATCTCCTTTTTTCCTTTTTCTTCTTCTGTATGAATTTTAGAAGAAATACTGATAACTGTGCTCCATTTTAGAAGCAAACACAGCACATGTATAACAAGTAATATGAATATTGTTTTAGAAATATATTTGATAAAGTAGCAAGTCTTGCACATTCCATTTTTTTTTTTCTCAAAAATTTTTTTATTAATTATATGAATAGCAAGACAATTAAAAGATTATACATAACAAGAAGGCATAAATGAACATATAACAATTCATCTAGTGATAACAACCTTCATGAGATTTTGATAAGTTATTTAGAAATAAAACATACACCATATGTACACTATATACAAGTTAGGCAACCTGAGAGAAAAAAAAAAAAAAAAATATTTAACATTAACTATTTAATATGTTTAGAACCTTTTCTAACACAACCTTTCTAATAGCTTTTTTTTTGGACTTCCACCTAAGTATCTTTGAGCATCAATAAATTTAAAAGCCATTTTCTGGAAGTAACCCATTTTAATTTAGAACGATCAATCCAATTTTGTATTATATAAAGTTTTAGTAATGAGCAAATAAAAATGATAACATGAATATCAACTTTTGAAAGATGAATCAATGGAATATGTAGAATAGCAAATTCCCACGTCAACGTGGATTTTTGATATCCCATTTTCTGCAGTCTGACTTTCAAAGATGTCCACAATCTGTGAGAAAAATGACAATACCATAGAATATGAAGGAGGTCTGCTTGGGGATGAGAACAGCATGAACACGAAGGGGACTTATTTGGGTTAAATTTGTTTAATTTGATTGGGGTAAAGTAGGCATCATTATTAATCATTAATTGTGTGTATGCTAATTTTTAAAAGGGATAAATTCCTTAGTGTGTCTAATAGCCAGGACTTTCTGAGATTCTGACAATTGGGAATTATAATTCAACCAAACATTAGATAAAAGACAGTTGTGGTCCATCATTAAAGAATTAATTAATTTATATGAGTTTGAGAGCATTTTATCAGATGATGAAAGTATTTTGATAATCGTGTTAAGGTTTTTCAATTGTGAGTCTATGGGGACCAGAGATACAAATTTGTTTTTAATTATTGCTCTTAGTTGTGTAAGAATTGGTGAGTAATTCCAGTTTACTTTCAATAACTTACGCCAGTCAGATAAAGGCAAGTCAAGATATTTCAAAACATCTCCTACTTTTAGATTTTTAATTAAAGGATAGTTTGTTAAGTTCAAAAGTTTATTGTCCAATAATATATTTGGGTTTAGATGAATTGGCTGAACATGGTGCGAGATCTTTTCTAGTTTACACATTTTGAGTAAGGTTTGGAAATCTCTAATCTTTTGTTTAAATACTGTAGATATATTTTTAATAAATAAACTATCCAGAGAGATAAAGGGAATAGCTTCAGGATTTAAATTATTAGAAATGACATAATTATACCATAATTTTATCCATAAAGAGTGATTTGGATAAGAAGTGTTATTGAATTTAGAGATAGTAAGAAGTTTATTGGATGAGACAATCAAATAATAGAGATAAAGATTAGGTAAACCCAAACCTCCCTTGTCCTTCGAAAATGCCTATCTAGAATAGGAAATTCTAACAGATTTAGGGAACCATATGAATTTTGCCAAAGCTTTATTTACAGACTCAAAAATTTTTTTGAAATTATCTGATCAGATGATGAGAATTGGTAAAGAAATTTAGGCAGAATATTCATTTTAATAATGGCCACCCTTGAAAGAAATGAAAGGTTTAGATGCTTCCATCTGTCCATATCAGACAATATAGAGTTCCATAATTTATTAATATTATTTTGAAAGGAAGATTTATTATTGTGTTCTAAATTGATTCCTAAATATTTTATATTATAAGTAAACTGAAAATGATCATCTGGAAACAAAAAAGATTTGTGTGCTAAATGATTTAAGGGAAAAATATGAGTTTTTGTAGAATTTAAAAGATAGTTGAAAACCAAAGAAAAATAATCAGTAGAATTCATTATTTTTCTGTAATCAGATAATGGAGTTTGAAAGTAGATTACTAAATCATCCGCAAAAGCAGAGAAATGAATATTAGTATTAAGAATTCTAGGGATGTTATGAAAAGTATTTTGAGTAATAAACAATAGCAAAGGTTCTAAGTAAATGTTGAAAAGAAAAGGGGACAATGGACAACCCTGTCTTGTTCCTTTAGTGATCTTTATCGGAGCAGAAAATTGACCATTAATGTATAGTCTAGTAAACATATTCTTGTATAAAACTTTTAAAAAATTTATGAAGAATAAGGGAATATTAAAACATAACATAGTTTGAAATAGAAAGTTCCAACATACTCTGTCAAAGGCATTTGATGCATCTATAATCAAAGCATATATAGGGTTTGGATTTTTCTTAATGAGATGAAGTATAGTCTCTAAAGATAGAGTATTATCCCAAGCATGTCTCTGAGACATAAAACCTGATTGATCTGACGAGATAATTGAGGGTAAAATCCATTTCAATCTGTTAGCCAGAATAGATGATAGAATCTTAATATCCACGTTAATTAAAGAAATGGGTCTATAATTTACTGGGTCAGATTTATCTTTATTATTTTTTAGAATTAGAATGGTTTTGGATGTGTTCCAATGAATATCTGAGATATCATTAACTCTTATATGATTGTAAACTTTAAATAGAAAGGGAAGAACTACCAATTTGAAAGTTTTGAAAAATTCTGGAGTAAAACCATCAGGTCCCGGAGATTTACCCAATTTAAGATTATCTATTGAATCCGGGATTTCTTGTACTGATATAGGGGTATAAAGTATTGCACATTCCATTTTTTGTGGTACAGTACTCTACTGAACATATATATAGCAGATGTCTGTGGGATACATGTTATGTGATTAACAGCTATGCACAGAGCAACCTGAAACTATTTCCTTTTTCATATTTTGAAGCAAAAATTCATCAGATGGCACTCATGTTTTTCACCATAAATGATACTGCAAACATTTCATTTACAATTTAACATTTAAAGCAAGAAAAACATTTCAAATTTAGTTTCTTAACAGTCACATTTTTTTCACATTTTGCATAGAAAATGCATTAAGCCGCCATTTTTTTCCCTTGCTTGATATGTTAAGATGCACCTGCAGAGTAAATTTGAAAACTGGAAGCTTTGGGTTTGAAAGTTTAATGTACATCTCAGTGTGAGTGAAACTGCTGAGAAAGTAGAGAATCAGCAATGTGCAACGTCCCTATGTACTACAGGTAATGAAGTCACAAAGGTATTTAAAAAAAAATTCAAAGAGGAGGAAGAAATACCACTCAGTCAAGACACTGTGGCAGCTGCATAGCTATTAGGAAGGACCAATGTAGAATATAACAATTGATATCTCAGTACAGGAAGGTTACTGGCAGCCCTTATAAGGGTGGTGTAAGTGCTGCACACTCATCTAAAACTAGATTGGCATTGATTTGAGGAGGCCATGGGTCTTAAATAAGAATATATGTTTGTCACTTTCTCAATAGAGTCCTTATCAGACGTGCAAGATTACAGACCTACAACTTCAAATAATTTAATTACAAAAGAAATAACGGTGAACTCTGCAACTCTTCATAATGTAGTTAAACATTTTTACAAGTGGGGCCTTGTTTTGTTTTACCCAGCTAACATTGAGGGATTTGCCCCCACACCTCTTCTATTATATGTACAAACTCCAAGATCAGTTCATCTTTAGAGTAGGGGAAGTACCCAAATGTACTTAACCAGGGACTTGGGATACATCCCTCACATTCATATGTCCAGTGCCCCTATTTCAAGGTTCACTGTTCTGGCCCTCAGAATTCCAGCTGGAACCCTTTTACAGTAACTTTACAGATTAAATCAAAAGAAAAGAGGCAATAGTTTTCCAAGTGACTCCAAACCATGGATGCTTCCTCATGAGTAGTCTTAATCAAGTTTTCTTAAAGGATGATATGAAAAATCTCCCTATTCTTACAGAGGATACAATAAACAAGTGGATCAAGTGAATGAAAAGAACATTTAACCAGCTGTACATGCCAAGGGTCCAGCCCACAGTCTGATTGCACATGCAGGGGAAACCAAGTCCATAGCCACCTTGTAGCCAGTATAATTAAACTCTACCAAGCATAGGTCAGGGCTATAAGCACAAAGATAATTGCATTGCACCACAAGCAGGTCCTGGAAAAATGTCTGCAGTATGTAGGAGCCACATGTTCAGAGGCAGAAGAGGACTTGTGAACAGTGAGGCAGGCTGGATTCCACAGCTTTTTGACCATCCCAGAGAGCATTGCTGGATAGTTACATGCAGCACAGATCCTACCAGACAGCAAAACTGTCTTCTTACATGAGACTTCTGTTTGTTATGCCACATAGTTGGCACAGATTATACCAGGACAAGAATAGTGCAGTCTTACACCAGACCTCTGTTATGTGATATAGAATAAACTTGGACTGGATACCAACTCAGTGGACTGGTTCTCCTCCAAGTGTGCTGACTACCATCATGTATATATCTTAAATGTGGTGACTACCACCCAAGTATATGCATCTCACATGTACTGACCACTGCCGAAGGGTATGCTTCTCACAAAGTCATACCGTACTCCTCTGGATACCAATGGACTTGGGCATACATTCACTACGGCAGCCTAATACAGAGGGATGGTGACCACTTTATTATAGGTTGTGATTAACAAATTTGGATCCATCATCACTGATCCTGTCAAAGACTGCTCCATAAAGACAGTAAAATTGCCACTAGTAAGATTACAGTTATCCCTATTGACAACCAACTCTTTACTGGTTTGCTGGGTCAGTGGGGCCCACATTTACCATGAACCAAATGATGGTCAGACTGTGAAACTGGGTTCAGTACCAAGTCCATGATAACCAAGACCAATGAATGTCCATAAATATGGGTCACAGCAGTGACCACCTGAATGAAGCCAGACTAAATTTGCAATAGTTCCATGCTGAACTCCCTTAGGTTCACAACTGACGCGAGCATTCAAATTTTCCAAGATTACCTATCTGAAAAGAAAATGTGCAACTCTGAAGAGGAAATCTGACAACACTTTTTTCAGAAAAATCCCAAGTTAATGGGGTTGATGGTAAACCAAAAATAATGTGTAATTTACTCCTGCACGTGAGACCCACTTAAATGGTGCTGGCTGTTCCAACATTCAAGTAAGGATCACTAAAGTAAGGATGAAAAACGTAAGGCCTCACCACCACTGACTGCAGTCTGTTCTATGGCTGTGAATAACACTGTGGTTGGGAGGAATTGATGCAGTCAGTGGGGTTCAAAGGTGTCACTCAGTCAGGTTTCTATGACAAATACTACGTTAAGCAAGAGAAGGAAGTCAAAGAATGCCTGACTTGTTTTGTATGAAAATGACAATAAAAGCGTAACCCCTATGACAGCTCTCTGGCACAGAGGGATAAAGTCATGACTGTGACTCAGATAACCTGGGATTAACAAGCAATCCGGGCACTAGAGACCAAGCTAACCAGGGAAGGTAGGACTGAATAGCAGATGCTATGCCAGCTTCCCCCACTGTAGTGGAGAGGAGGTAGCAAGTATTGCTGCTATACCAATGTCACAGCAGGTTCGCCAGCAGCATTTGGGCAGCGATAGGCATTCACGTGTCTGTACACACTGTAGTTGGAATCCCAGATATACAAACAAATATATTCAGGTGGCTGTTATGGCAGTCATGTTTGTTCTGATTACAGGGGTGAAGGGCGTAACAACAAATGTGGTCTGTGGCTGCCTGAATGATGTCCTGTTATCTGGAGACTGTTGCCCCCAGCACATGCCTGAATTTACAGACTGGCAAAAGTGCCTTCTTTTCTTGGTGTGTACATTGGGAAATGAATTGGTTGAGAGGAGGAGGGTCTAAATGGTTAGTAGACTGGCAGGGGAGATATTTAATGACAGGACCCAAATGATCTGCCTGTGGTTATATGTAAAGGTCAGAGATGGGACTGTGACACCAAAGGTGTTTCAGTCAAATAGGGAGAACGTGTACCATGGCTGCATTTCACCTTCTGGCAGTTCCTGGTCAGCATAACCACAGTGCAGTCCTCCATATTAGGGTGCAAAGAAAATAAAACCTCCCCTCCCCATATGACACTTCAGAACCTGAAGTCTGTGACATATATTAAAGATGTCCTAAAATCAGTGGTTGGGAGATCAAAGGGGTGGAAGTTGACTGTAAAGTCCCTTGAGTTAGTGTGTCCTAGATACACAGGAGATGATGTAAAACCAAATACAGATACCCTATGCTATATTTCTCCTTTATTATTTCATCGTATTCTTCCTATATGTATGTAGTCTTTCTATGGATTTACAAAGACTACAGTCCTTTCTTTTCTCTTGTACTTTTTAATAGTCATGACACCTTTAGCATCCAGTTAAGGTACTACCATCTCTGTTAGATGTGACTTTTGTTAATGTCTCCTCAGAAGAACAATACCTCAGAAAGTCAGCCTTCTGATCTTCCTGGTATCAAAAGTGTGATTGGTGTTAAGCAATTAGCACTATTTTATCCATTATACACTCTCCTCATTTAAGTGCTTCTTGCAAGTATAAAATGTCTTGGATCTGCTTCGTTGGGCCTGCTAGCTAGCTAACTATTTATTTATTTACTTACTTATCTACTTATACACACTTTGTTGACTGAGTTAGTTTCCCTAGACCAAAGGCCTCTCTATAAGGGAGTCACGAGCTGGTATTGATACTGACTAACAGAAATTTGGCAAGGATACTGTGGAACTTTCCCTACAATGTAAACTGCAGAAAACCGTTAAGTCCATAGTTTTAGCTCCCTTTTTATAGAAACACTGCATATTAGTTCTTCACCAAGGCCTTTTAAGTCCTGCATAAATCTATTTTACTTACTGACAGGCCTGTAGAAGACTTTAGAGCTGGTAAGGCAATTTGGGTAGCACAGTGATGCTGGTGGTTAAACGATCAGTACTGACGTCTGGATACTGTTAGTGTACAGCTGCATTTTCTCCTTGTGAGTTTTCTCCATGTGGTTATATTTCCTCCTAACTGTTGAAAATATGGTGATTGGTTACTCTCACCATATATTACATTTAAACTCTGCTCATGATTTAACAGTGTCCACAGCTGACCACTTTGCTTACTGAGTTTACAAACACAATGAAGTTCTGTCTACAGCTGATACACTCGAGAATGTGTTACTTTGAAAAGTTTGATTTTTTTTTTTTTTTTTTATGTAGTTCACCATAAAAATTCCTAGCAGTGTTGAGAAGAAAATTATTTTATCCATGCGCACGTGTACAACAGCTGGTTGATATACTGACAGCAAAATCATCCTGTAATTTTGCTGTAGGGCTGAAATAGAGGTGACCTATTTGGTAGCTGTTTGGGATGAGGTAGCAGGGCACTGTGGTCTACATGGTTTAATTTTGTACTGTCAACAGTTACAGCAAGTAAACTCATCAGCTAGAATTTTTTATGCTTCCATCACTGACTTTATATTGCCCCCCCCCCCCCCCCCCCCCAAGGAACAGACCATTTCTGCTCTGCAGCAAGCCAGGATGACGTTAAATTTCAGTACACGGACCTTCAACTTATGACTCAGTGTTTTGATATGCACAAACAAAATAGGAAATTCATTTCAAACTAACATTGTGATTTTTGACCTTGCTGTCTGCTTCCTGCTTTGCTATATTGAAGTCAAAGCACAAAAAATGTCAGAAACTTAATGAGACAGGTTCTGGTAGATAGTATTGTGATAAACTTCCCATCAGCAGTAATGTACCAGGAAGTGTATATAGTCTGCAGCTTTACAAGAGGCACTTTTGATTAAAGAGAACTGCATTAGTGGATAGATCAGCATGGATTCCTGTGTTGCCCAAAATGCCATTTACTTTGCATGAGACATTAAACCACTGTGTTGTGTGCTCTCCTGGCCATTCCAGATCATATGGCATTAGTGTGGAGGCTTGCCCTGTTGCTGAATTAAGGGGCTTTTTGCTTCTGTGGCTCATAACTCCGATTCAGAGATGGATCAAAGTCGGTAGTCGACAGAAGGAGAGGTACAAATGAGTGCAGAAAGGGAGTTTTCTTTTAGTGTAGTGACAGTAGATGGCTTGCACTTAGTCTGAGAGTGTCCAAACTGCCACATGCCCGTGCCATAATGAAGAGAACACTGCAAGTCCAATGTCTGTTGGTAATGCAGGCAAAACGTACACTCTTTAACTGTCTTCTCTGAAGTTCAGTGACTCATGGCCACTGCATATCTCTGCAATACTACACTGAAATGTATTCTGGTACTTCACATATATGCACCTGTGATCCATACCGCCTATGGAGATACAAGGCGTAGCCATCAAAAAGACCTCTAGCGATAGTGGAGAAAGCCCATTGAAAATTGTTGATCTAGTAGGCATACCTGGCTACACTTGGAGGAACCAGTCAAGGAAAGCAGAAAAGTAAGCATTTAGAAAGTTCAGGTGAATTTTTTCAGGAATCTAACATCCCTGCACTCAAAACAAAAATCAAGAAGAACCTAGTAAAATGTGCCCCTTCCTTGTTTATGTGTGTATTCTACCCCCAGAATGGCATAATTTATAACCGAGTGCTCCAACCAAAACAGAGTAAGTGAATGTGTAGGTGTGATGGATTTGTTACTTCCTTTGTATCAAGCCGTGAATTTATCTGTGATGTACTTGACATGCTGTAGCCCATTTTACCACGTACAAATTAGAAGAACCAAGATCACTATAAACAGAGTCACTTTCAGTCTTCCCAGTGTCCCCTTTTAGAACATCAGTACATCTGGGAAAGCAAACTGGCTGTGTTGTGGTGACCGGCAAAAATATCACAGCAGCATTATACTTAAAACCTTTTGGCATGGATTCAGCATTGTGTCAGTCAGGAAGTTGGTGCACTCCAAATGACAGTAACTTAGACGACTGAATAGGAAGGTTAGTTAGCAGAGCTGCTGAATGGGAATGCTTAACCTCTTCGCAACAAGAAGCTTTTCAAAGGGCTGCAGACATCGTGGGTGCACCCACAGTTGATTGAACACTTGACTGACTAGGCTATTACACAGAGCAGTGTAAATGTTTTCTTTGCCGAATTTTTTTTTTTTTTATTTCGCTTTGCCACTTGTGGTTGTCAGAGCTAAAGTTGTCGAACTAAATACATATTAGTTTGTACTCAGATTTTCATAGCTGCTAAGGAAAATAAGGCAGTGAGACAAACGTTTATGCTAGGTCATGCTTAGTAATATATGTTTTCTATGTTATGGCTGTAAGTCTGAGGAAACTTTGCAGAAAAAATGGCACAAATTTGATCTACTTGGAATGTGTAGTACAGTTAAGGACAGGCTATGACTGTTCAGCCTTTTCCAGCATAAAGGTGTGTTTAGCATGCCATTTTAAATTGTAACATATTTAGAGTTTCCATTTGGACTTACTAACTAGTTGTAAGCAGGAAAATAAATGGGCAAGAGCAAGAGCTGTTCATTGGTGATAGGGTGAGCTTTTCCCTTATGGAAAAATGTGGGCATTGCCTTTATACATGTGTGTATTTACAGAGGTTCTATGTCAGATTTAGTCATATAAATATGTGTTGTGGAGAAGACAGGCTAAAGTAGTCGTAGGAGAGACTACATTTAGTATAGAGAAAAAACAATTACAAACAACTGCTGAAAAGGTCACAAGTACCTATAGAAGTGGACTGAAGGAAATTACTTTATAATTTTACTACTGCCCAGACAAACAGGATAAATCGTTGGCTACCAGGATACATCAGGAATGTAAACTAAATAGCCATAATGACATTCCTCAGAATTATAGCTCATTTAATCTTTTAATAGCCCTGATGCAAAATGGCCCTTTACCCAGCTTACTTCTCTGGAAACTAAATATAAGAAAATGCATCCATATTCTTGGTGTGTAATGGACTGAAAATAGGTGGAAAGCAGTTTCTGAAACCTGTGGATATTTCACTTATGACGTATTTGGTGACACCGAACAAGTGTAGAATTCAAGGTGCAGTCAGAGCCTTGAGAAAAAGCAGCATAAACGTCTTGTGACAAAAGCTGTTTATTTTATTGCAAGTAATAGGCTTTGTCATGCATAGAGTGCTTCATCAGGAAAAATGTAACTTCAAGAATAATCCCATTAAATGCCCAAGTAACTCCTAATGCCACACCATCCATGTTTTTTTTTTTTTTACTACATGACCAATTTTAACAAATATATTTATAAGAAATAAAATACTAGAGATACCAAAATCAAAAACATAAATACAAGAGCGTCCTGTATACATATGATGATCTGAAGATGTTAATATTTTAGCACTGGCCACAGTCCTTCATTTATTATTTCTTTCGTCCGTGGTTGTTGCTATGAGTCGACCATGTGCATCAAGTGTGTAGTAATTCGCCTCATCAATGATTGGCTTAAGCTGTTAAACAATTTCATAGGTGACTGCCCAGACAAAAGGGATATGTAATCTGCCCAGACAAAAAGGATATGTAATTTGTGACTTGAAGTAAACTTTGAGTAATGTCTTATCAGTCTATTAGAACCTTGCAGAAAAATGGCACAAGTTTGTCA
Source organism: Protopterus annectens (assembly GCF_019279795.1). Classification (NCBI taxonomy): domain Eukaryota; kingdom Metazoa; phylum Chordata; order Ceratodontiformes; family Protopteridae; genus Protopterus; species Protopterus annectens. Next base: position 995,125,322 of record NC_056743.1, on the reverse strand, counting down.
GCAGCTGAACTGATAGCTATTGTGTCAGAGGCATTATATGGGCAGGTGGTGGAGGTGCAGATGGGCATTCCCAAGTACAGCATGAGAATTTCTATTATGACATTTTTAAGGAAAGTAATGCAACATTACAAATCTCTTAGTAGTAGTATTTGTCTTCCACAAAAGTTTTAATAGAGTTAAAGAACATTGTTTTTATATATTATATTACTACAACTAAAACATAGATTAACTATCACATATCTCTAGTGCCTTGGCTGGCTACCTGCCCTCAATTTTCCCACTAAAGACAGGTAGTCAAAGTGCTTAACCTAGGTAATTTTATAAAGTTTTACTTAAAATAGTGTTTTGCCATGCAATGACTATAGATGGTTTTCTTGCTAGTTTTAAGGGCTTTGATTATTCTGTCTTTTCAAGCTAACCCGTCATTTATAATGCATTTCATCATAATACAGAATTCCTCCACTCTCCACTGTTGTTTTGTACCCCATCATGCACATCTGTGGGACCCATCTTGATCCCATATTGCCTTATGTATGGCCCCTTACAGGTGGGACCCCTATAAGAATTGCCACTTCTTCCTGTAAAAATTAGAATTGTGTGTCCTGGAGGGGAAGAATGATGTTTGATGGTGTGATATCCTTGGCAATGTGTATGTTGTTTGGTCAGCATTTTTGACCACCCATCATGCATTGAGCATCTAAAAGATGTCCAGTGCGATACTAAGACATCAATACATTGATGTTTACCATTAAAAATGAAATATATGACACCTGCAGGACAAAGTTACAGCATAGTTCTGAATGTTTCCTCCAGTGAGGAGGCTTCTGCCATGAAATGGTGAATCTTTACTTTCCTCTTCCTCTCATTTGACCCCTTGTGACTTCAGACTTGTCCTTGAACCTTTCCTGTTGATGATGTAACAGAAATGTCACTGTAGAAGTGAACTTTACTATGTAATCATCCATCTCCCAACTCTGTTAACAAGGCTTCATGGTGGGGATGATGAAACTTAATACTGTGCCCTGTTATCGCACATGTGCTGCTTCATTAAGAGATTTTTCAAGCTTTCCAGTTTATGTATCACTTTTAAAGCTACAACTATAGTGATTTAGTCTGCCATTTTATTTCACTGCAGCATGTGCGTGCATGCTGATGCCCCTGCTTTTTGTTCTCCTTCTGTAGGTTAATGCCCCATCTATGAGTGTTGAGCAGCAACAGCAGTGGAAGGTGGCTCTTGATGTCACCAGTCTTTCCATCTATCCATCCGTCACCCCTTTTTCCCACTTTTGCACATGGGGTTAGGGTATCAGTTTAGTAACAATCATCTAGAGCCAAGGATCACAGCGACAGGTGGCTTAACCTTGCCTTGGTTGTTCTTCGATACGACACACTCATACCCATGTTCAATTTAGAGTGCCAATGCCACATACTGCATGTATTTGGAATGTAGGAGGAAATGGGAACATCCAGAGGAAACACACACAAACACAGGGAGGGCATGCAGACTCGGATTGGGTGCCTTCTGTGTGGAGAATCAGATTGGGGAACCTCTTTCTATGAGATGACAACGCTATCTGCTTTGCCACTGTGCCACCTCACATTGACCTGTACAAAAAGAATAGCCTCTCCTTCTTTACAGCTATCCCTCCTTCTTGCACGGCCAGCACAGCTTGCTACTCTCTTATGTTGCAGGACTTTACTAATCAGCATTTCCATCCCACTGAAATGGTGTAATGGTGAAACCTAGAATCCACTGTTTCCTGGGATTCCTGGCATTGAAAGCAAACTAATGTATTCCAGACTTCCTCCACAGTTTGTCCAGAACATGGCACTATGCTGTGTATGGATCTGTTTGCAAGTACTTGCTGTTCTGCAGTACTTATTTACACTGTTGAATCTGTAGGAATCTGTCGTCTGTAAACTTGCTTCCTTGCATCAAGTGGTGCTAATTTCTTCTTTTTTTTCAAATAGTTGCACTTTCTGACATGCAGCATTTGCATTCTCTTAGCCTCATTCATTCTTTAATACCCACTTTTTCCAGTTTAATGTTGGAAACTCTCTAGAACCTATTGCGTACATGTTTTTGTGTGTGCTTCGTGCAGTAAATTTCTGTTGCATCCTTAATCTGTTTCACTGCACTCTTTTCCATTCATTTACTACCTTAATGTTTACATTCTGGTCTGTTCCATCATTCTGATTTTCCAGGTCTGACCCGTCATTATTTTGCTTTATCACTAGCGTATCTTGCTTTTGTTTTTTGTCTTCATCACTTTGCAGCATCTATTTTACCCTTTGCTTTCTAATGATTTTTCTCTGTCAATGGAAACCTCTGCCCCTTGTCACACTTAAACTGTTAATTGTTTTTTTTAGTTAAAAAAAAATGCATGCACCCCAAGCATCAAAAATCCATTGAAAACAAACATCTTCCATATTGCGCATTCCTAAACCAGCTTCAGGAAATGTTCTATAGTGATTGATGCCTCCATTGTTAAGCCTGATGAGCATGGAATCTGTATACCTGAGAAGGACAAGGTTACAGTCAACTGCCTCTTGGGAGCCAGGATTGCTGACTTAGCAAGGCCTCTGAAGACCCTTTCCAAAAGTAAGCATGACTGTGAAATAATAGTTAATTTGGGCGAAAATGATTTTGCTTGCAAAATACTGAAGGCCATGCAGAGGGATATGCTAGAACTTGCATTGCAAGTATCAGACATGGGTACTTCTCTGATAGGAACCTTGCCTTCACTGAGAACTGGCTTCAGCAACTGGCTAAGTAAGTGGTGTCATTCTAGGGGGATCATGTTTGTGTTCACACAGGATGAGGAGATCAACAGTCAGACACGCTTTGCAAACAACAGCCTGCATCTCTCACACAAGGGTTTCTGCACTGTGTTTTGATTAGTCTCAAGTTCCTGAAACATCCCAGCTTAAAAAGTACAGCTAATCCAAAACTGGACAACATCAAGGTGGCTTTTCTCAATGTGAAGCATCTTAACAGCAAACTGCTTGCTCTTGAGGCACTTCTACATCTGGAATGTGTCCATGTATGTGTAGTTTGTGGTTCAAATATAAGGAAAGCACTCCTTCAGTGTCTGGGTTTTTTGCATACCATGCCTTTACATCTATTAGAAGTTGCAGAGGAGTTCCTTTGTTTGTCAGTGACAGCATCACTTCTATCTAGACTGATACGCAGAGACTCCCACAGTGGGCACTTTGACTTACGTAAGTTAAGCTGCAGTTCTAACTTTCAAATTATAGCTAACTGATACCACTTGATGCACCAGATAAGTATGCAAACTTTCAGGCATTCCTGGAAGATATTCCTATCAAGCAACAGCTCATTAATCCTTGGTGACTCCAAGTATCATTCCATAGAGTGAAGTACCTGCATTTCTAGTGTTAGGGTATGCACAACAGTTTTTGTATTGGATAAAACAAACTCCATGGATAAACTTGCCCTCAAACTCACCAGGGGTGGAAACGTTCTTGGCCTTGTTCTTGCAAACTCAGCTCATGCCTATTCCGTTCCCCTGGTCCACCTTTCCCCCCAGCAAAATCAGACCGCCAGCTGGTTAATCTTCACTCTGAGTCACCATTCCCCCAATAGTCAACACCACCCTCCATGGAGACTTGAGAAAAGCCAACCTCATAAATTATATGAAGAAATCTTTATATTTTCCTACAGTAGTTCTGTAGATGACCCTGGACTTTGCAGCCAGCTACAGTAAGGATTGTACCCCTTTAAGATAAGTCGATTGATCTAGTAGACCTTACTAGAACCAAATACAGATGGAAATTCAAAAATAAACCAACCTGGTGGTCATTTGATATAAACAAATTGTTTAACACAAGGAAGAAACTCCTTAAATTTTCAAAAAAGACCCCTGTAAGGACTAGGAAAGAATCTGAAGCCAAGGATAACTACAAGTCCTTCTCCAGCTATGTTAGAAAACCAAGAAATAAGTAAATCACAACATTGGTCTGAATTTTTCACAATGGAACCTTCCACTCAAACCCAGGTAACATTGTAGACACACAGGCAAACAAGTTTCCTGCCAAAGTCTTTCCTGGAACTGTCATCCCAACTCCAGTCATCCCTGAGGCATTCCAGCCCGTACCATTACTAAAGAGTATGTCAGTAAGGTACTTTGAAATACCAAAAACACTTTTTTCCATAGGTTTTGATAATATACTGTGTTGTCTGATTAAGAGTATCAAACAGATACTCTCAGATCTACTGCTTAAACTGTTCAACCTAAGCCTATCTACAAATTATGTCCCAGAATCCTCGTGCTGTAGTAATGGCCCCTCCTCAAGGATGGCTCAACCGTGATCCCTGGAAACTACAGGACCTGTCAGCCTAACAAGTTTGATCAGTAGAGCTATGAATGCATCATTGGGATCATGTTAGTATATTTCAAACGGTTCAGTTTGACATATTAACATATTTAAATAAGAACATGTATCCCATGTCATATGCCATATGTTTTAAACTAAGCAGTTTTGTGTTGGAATTGTTTTGTGATAACATATTTTAGTTTTACATTTCTAAATATTTTAATTGATCCTTTAGCTAAGGTTAATTTAGTGTATTTACGTTTTACGGACCATTCTATATAATAAGTGTTCCAAATATATGCTGAAAGTATTTTGGAAAATAAGTTTTCCATTTTTATGTATTTTAATTGATATTTCAGCTCAGGCTAATTTGTTCCATTTATATTATAGACAGTATTTTATGCCATACAATTTGTGTTTTAAATACAGCGGTCTCGTGTAAGAAATATTTTGTGTTAATAAGTTCAATATTGTAATGTATCAACTTGATTTTTCATTGTAGGTTGATTAGGGTACTTGTATTGTACAAAGGTTATTTCATTCAACATGAGCAGTATGTTTTTTTTAATTGCTTTTTTAACATAGTAATGTGTTTTCAACATATTTTTAACATATTTCTTAGTGGTCATGTGAGAGGAAGGCTGAAAATATAAGAAGGGGTTTAACTACTATGATGTTGTATCCGTTCTGAGGAAGTTGGTTTTTAAACTGACGAAAAGCTAGTGTTTGAGCTTAAATAAATGTTTTCTTCGTTTTCAACGTTTTGGGTGATTTGTCAAAGGCTTCCGGTGGGTTACTGGAGAGATTCCACCTGTTTTCTTTTCATTACAGTTTTTTTTCGGTCAATAGTTTGTCTTATGAATGCATCATCACAGCATCATAAATCACAATATCAAAAATGTCATTAGGCTCTGCTCACAACAATCTGGCTTTGTGAAGAGTAAATCCTCTTCTGAATCTTGTCAGCTTCTTTGAGACTGTTTCTGAAGCTAATGGCCTTAAATGCTGATCTCTTTGTGGCAAGATGGATAGCCATCTGGCTCAAGGACAGAATACATGTTGTCCATGTTAGGTGATGCCTCTTAAAACAAAGTGAAGCTGACTAGTGGTGCCCCCAGGGATATTTTCTTGGTCCACTCCTGTTTGTCATTTAATCCTGTAACCTCAAAATTGTTAATGATCTATTTTTGACCAGATTTGCCAGTTAACTGCAAAATGGGAATGATCATCAAACCCCCTGAAGATACGTTTACATTTTTGGAATGAACTAACACAAGTTAACACCTTGTGTTTTGGAATGAACTAACACAAGTTAACACCTTGTGTTTTGGAATGAACTAACACAAGTTAACACCTTGTGTTTTGGAATGAACTAACACAAGTTAACACCTTGTGTTTTGGAATGAACTAACACAAGTTAACACCTTGTGTTTTGGAATGAACTAACACAAGTTAACACCTTGTGTTTTGGAATGAACTAACACAAGTTAACACCTTGTGTTTAGAAAAAGATCTGAAAGTAAATGCCAGGAGATGTAACGTTATCACCTTTGGGGAACAGCTGCTCAGTACATCTCACAGCATTTACAGCACCCCATTATCAAGCAAGATCAGCTGATCAGTACAGCTCACAGCATTTACGACACCCCAATATCAAGCAAGATGATGAGTAGAGATCTAATGGATATCTCTCTCCTTTTAGATCATCACGTGCCTACTGCATTCAGGAAATCCGTCTGTATTTCACAAACACTTGCCAAAGGACCCATTAATGAATGCAACACATCTATTTCTGTAGACACGCACACTCAAAAACTCGAAGCTGCAGAGCTTCTTAACTAAAAATGTCTCTGGTCTTAAACAATCTTGGTTACCACGAGAGATTGAAAGTTTTGTTCCTGGTGTCTTTTATACCCCTGAGAGGAGAGTTGTGCTTTGCTTACGGTGCCCTTAGGGATCTTGCTATCCTTGACCTCCTTTTAATCGATAAGTCCAAATAGTGCAGCCAGCACTAAAACCCGATATCTACACCTATATCAGAAATAAATAAAACAAAATGGAGGGATTGAGTCTCATCACCCAGCATCTCCCCTGGTGTGGAATAAACTTCCTCTGCAGGTCAAGCAGTGTCCTTCAAATGTAGATTAGATAACTGCATGGGTACCCTTTGCACAGGGACTTATCAGGCCTCACCCTCCACGAAAAATGTTTCAGGATGGATATTGGCAAGGTACACATGGATTATTGTCTGATTTGCTTTGTATGACTCGTGATCCTATATCAAACATGTCGCATGTCTTACCATTCTTACTTTCCTTGTGTCTTTGACTTTCTTCTTTATCTACTTACTTTTTTATTCAGGGATTTGCACTTCTGCTGTCCTCTGCACCCGTTTTCATGTTGCATTTTCCTAATATTTTCTGCTATTAGTTATGTAATTTCAGCTCAGTATTTTATGTTGGCTTCACTTTACATCACTGTAGTGTTTTACTTTTTTATTTGTATGGACCATTAGTCATGCTAACTAAAACTGTTGCAGAGTGAGTAATGAGGCTTCAGGGCATGTAGATAGTATCCCAGCATGCATCATCACATTACTATACTTTTAGTATGTGTTGCTTAAACATCATATGCTGCCTTGTATACAGGTCTAGAATTAGACTACAGAATGGTTTACGATTCATTTCTCATTTGCATCTTCCCTTTTTCATTGTCTAATCAGACCATAACTGGACTCTGAAGAGAATGAAAATGAGCAGCAGCTGCATGAGGCTTTAATCTCCTAGAACACAGTGACCCTGTTTAAGAATGGTCATAATAACGGAATGAGGTTTGCTTGCTCACCATCTCCCAGTCAGTTTTATATACTTTATTTCACTGGTGTGTCCCAGCGAGTGTGTGTGTATGTGTGCTTGCACATACAGATCTTTTAGATGCAGATGGCTGGTATAACCACATGCAGTAATTATTCTACCTATCATACCCTATTTATGTATTTATTGAATGAGTGATTGACTATCACTTGTTTACTGGGAAAGTGGACGCCCAGGGAGAAAAACTAACATATACTACATGATGGTAAAACAGTAGAATATATCAAATATAAACATTTGATATGGGTTGCCATTGTTACAAGTACAATATAATAATAATACTACAAATTTGTTAACCAGGTAGGTCCACTGAACATACAGTCCCTTTTCAAGGGCAACCTGGGAGCACTTTCTGGTTAAGTGATGTGCTCAAGGTCGCATAGTAGGCAAATGAGGGCTGAGGGAATCAAACCATCTACCAAGGAATCTGTGTCTAAAGTTAATAGAGAAAGATTACTTTACAAATTACAAATGATTATTTGAAGGATATGTACTTTGGTAGCACAATAAGTCAGATTTCCGGTAGTGGACCAGGAGATGGTAGTAAGGTAAGAGAGAGGGCTACTAATACTAGATCATAAAAATGAAAACGATAGCTGGAGGAAGTGGACTGAAAAGATCGCTGCAAGAACGTGGGGGAGATATAAAGTTGTGGTTAGAAGATGGAGGTGGGGATGAAAGAGAAAAATGACTTCCAGGCTGGGACTAGCCTGGTGTGACACTTAAGCACCTCCAGGATTTAGAAATGTTTTTTTTACTTAAGAAACCCCTGCTGTTTCCTCCTATGGAAATGGTCTCCACATGTTTCATAACTGCCTGGAAATGGTCTCCACATGTTTCATAAGTGCCTTCCTCCACAGAAGTGATTGACCACAAGGAGCTCCAGGTTCCAACTAACTAGATAGTAGATTAAAGGTACAGGCACTGCATATACTTTATGCATAAAAATGTTCTGCTTACTTCCAGTTTGGGGCCATATACCACTAAAATAAATGGTTTTATTGCGAAAAGTATGCGGACATGATGATTCTTAAGTACATATGTACATACTGTGATAATACATATGTATGCGACTCATAACAAAAGTGTGTTAGGTGGAAAAGAGAAATAGGAAATCTGTTGGCATAGCAAAAGACGCCCTCCCCACAACTTTGTCATTTTAATCTGTCTCCCTTAAAGATCAGAGACATGACCTGGAAGTGATCTCTGTCACTGAAGCAGCCCCAAAGCACTTGTACCTTTCTGCAGTTGGACTGTTTTAGTCCATGCCTTATGTGTAGTGTGTGTCTGTGTGTAGAGGCTGGTGCTCTTTATAAATCATTTAAACGTGTGTGTTTGTATGTTTTGGTCTTCATTAATCGCTCAAGACATCTCTTTCAACAGAGAGGAAGGAGCCAGATGAAGAAATGGAAAACCAACAGTGAGTTCTGGCTTTGTCATGCTGTCAGCTAGTACAGTAGTTTTATCTTAAATTCGCATGTGTAGTTTTTGCTTGCAGACAGACCCTTGTCACTGCTGTCCTCATTTATTTCAGAAAATGTCAGTTGACAAGTAGGAGAGAATGTGATGTTTTCTGGCTTCACTATGCTGCGGTCTTACAGTGGCAGGTAATCCAGAGCGGTTTTCCCAGTAGTTTCCGAGGCTCTTCTCTTGTTCCTTCCACCAGTATATTGCTTTGTGTGCAGTAGCTTCCTTTTGATGTTCACCCACCTATTGCCAGTTTCTCTTCTCTCCCTTTCCACAACGGAGTTCCCTGTGCAGCCTGCTCTTTTCATCTTGACGTTTGCTGTCATGATTCCTTGGTGCTACTGCAGCAGGATGACTTCTTGTTTTGATTGCCATTTGAAATTGCAGGCCATTGTCTCATAAGTGTTCGTGCTGCAAACATAAACAAATGTTAATTCCTGGTGCTACTCTGGCAGTTTTTCCTCCCTTCTAGTATAACTTAGTATAACTGCTCCCTGTTCCTTGCATGCTAATTTCCAAATGCCAATATCTCTGTTCTGCTTTCTTCTCGTTGCTTTCTTGCAGGCAGTGTGTTTGTTCAGATATCTTCAAAGTGATCTTTTATATGTTTCTGACCAGTCAGCATGTGATAGAAACAAATGTGGCAGAGATCTGCTTAGAAGCGTCTGCATTTCATTTAAATATGTGACCCCCATGTATTAGTAGAGCTAATGACATGCAGGTGCATTCTTAATGATGTCACTATAGCTACGTATTGGTACTCTGAAAATCAAGAGCAAACTAAAGGTGGCATGCATAATGTATTCATACAGATAACCCCAAATGTTTGCACACTGAAAACGTGCAGCATTTTTCTGAAAGTGAGCCAAAGTTCACAAAGCAGCATGCTTGAGCAGTAGCTTTTGAGTCCATTTAGGCTAGCAGTTAATTAGTGATGCTGATTTTGTGTTCCAGCAAGTAATTTTGTGTTGTATAATTGTCACTTACAACCATTATTATACAAGGAAGTCATTCCAGAAATATATGGTTCTGGGTCCCAGTTGCTGGAGCAAATTTGAGAAGTGGTTGCTTGTTGAACAACGCCCTGCTCAAGATCCCCTGAACGCCATGCATTTTTTTTCATCCATTGTTACATTTTCACAATGCACTTTAGTTAGTTCAAGGTAAAGGGAAACTGGAGTTGATCAAGGCAAGCAATGGGGGTAGGGTAGAAACTAGTACTGGATGGGATGGCAGTCCGTCACACAATACAAACACTTGCATGGACACAGAGACACCCCTAGATTCTATTTTAAACATTATCTACCCATAGTCTGTGGGGTGTGAGAGGAAACTGGAGACCTTGGTGGGAACCTGCAGCCTCCACAGTGAATGCACTCCAGCCAGACAACAAATCATAAAACCAAGTGCTGGAGGTAGCAATGCTAACTGCTGTTGCTGCACTTATTTTGGTATCTTTACTATGCCCCCCCAGAGGAATATGGAAATGCAATGAACATGCCAACAAAGTTTTTGAATATACAGCCAACTGTCTAGCTGACCCCCTACATATCAGCCTATCTATTAATAGTGCAGCTTAGAAAAGGTCAGTATATGGATAGGGGTAGGCAGATGTACGCTGATGAAAGCCACTGGACTGTGTATATACACACAGAGAGATGCGCATGCACCCCCCCCCCCCAAAAAAAAAAAAACACACTGTTGTAAAAATGTTTGTGTAAGGACTCGGACTAGCTTCTGGTGCAGCATAGTTTGTTTCCATCAAAGTACTCTCCCCTTCCCGCATAGTCATTCTACAAATATGATACTGAGGAAGGAACACCTGTCAAAAATGTGACCAACAGTCTTTGCATGAAATCCTTTCTGACTACGGACACTATGCTATCGATGTATGATCTGAGGTTCTGTAGCCTTATTTCGACATACAGTCATGCTCAATGATAAAATCTGTTAGTGTTAAAAGAAGCATTCCTGAACAGTACTAGTGATGCACTATGCCAAGTGTTTGGGAACAGGTATACCCTTAGAACGCTGATTGAAATTTGCTGTAATTACTGTAGTTTTGGATGAACAAGAAATTAGATGGAGAATTTCAAATTCAAATTATGCTTGCATCATTTATGTGCTGTCCATGGCTTGCTGGTCAGTAAGATGGTATATTAAATATGGGCTAGGTGTACAGTAGACAGAGCAACTTACCATTTTGTGGAGGCATTTTGGCTCCTTTTGTTTAGAATGTGGAATGCCTAATGCCGCAAAGCTGAATATTAAAAGACTTGCACTGTGCTGTTTGACAAGTACTTTTTCCTTTCTTATCTGCTTGTTGTTTGACTATGTACTTGCAATAATAATCTGCTTTCCATGTACAGTGAAAATGATGAATCTGGTTTTGACTGTTGTGCAGAATTCTAGCATTTGTATATAAATGGTGTTATCCTTTGTCTTAACTTTTCTGGTGCTTTATCATATGGTCATACTGTAAAAGGTTGTTCCAGTTGTTAGTATGTGTGTGTATGTATATGTATATATATATATATATATATATATATATATATATATATATATATATAATCTGCTTCTAGACGATTCACTTAAGATGGTGGAGGAGACAGCTGGAGGTGCCGGACCACATGAACAGCAGAGCTGAAGTACCAGCTATGCATGCAAACTTGTAACAAGTTACTCTTTCAGAAACGACCAGTTCTGAAGCATAAAGGTCATGGTGTTGGTGAGTAGGAGGATCAGGGAAGAATGACCACTTTGCAACACCAGGAAGAACAAAGCAATCCATTGTCGTTAGGGTGGGAGTGGTTTCTGCTGGCACCAGCACATGAGGCAGAACCTGCACTCATTACTTACCAAAAGAATTTTTCTTGTTCTGACTGAACAGCAGTCTTGTGTTCTGTTTTCTGGTCACATTCTCCTTGAAGTCAGTAAAGAATTGTATGTTAATCTGTACTGCTTCTCCCTGACTGAAATTTCTAGTGTGACACTTTGCAGCATCACACAGAAAATGCATGATGTGTTGTATGTCACTTGTTATTCACTCCTTTTACAGCCTCACTACCTCTTAACTAATTCACTGAAGCTTTAGTGACCAGCAAGCCATAATGTTTTGTGTTATGGTGCCAGCTGACATTCTCCTCAGTGTGTGTGTGTGTGTGTGTGTGTGTGTGTGTGTGTGTGTGTGTGTGTGTGTGTGTGTGTGTGTGTATATATATAATACACACCCACACATGTATATAGTGTGTGTGTAATACACACACACACACACACACACACACACATACATATATATTTGTGTGTGTGTGTGTGTGTGTGTGTGTGTGTGTGTGTGTGTATAATACACACCCACACATATATATTGTGTGTGTGTGTGTGTGTGTGTGTGTATATGTATGTATATATAAATGTATTTGAAAAACACGTGTGACTGTGTGTGCACACACACACACACACACTCACACACACGTCTTTACACCCAGATACTAGTGCAAAGCTACAGAAAGTACTGTGTTGTAAGCACAGCCAATTTTCATTCTGTCATTATATACACATGCAAATGATGTGGCACTTTTTCCCTGTTGCTGTCTCTTTATGAGGCTAACCTGGACTGCATTCTTCTCCTTTTCTCACTTGCTGCAGCATTTCTCTAATGCTTTTATCTGCTGTTCTGCATATGGCAACTTCCTGTTTTTAAGGTCACTGGTATTACAGATGACTCAGAAGCAGTCTGCAGAAAGATGGAAAAAAAAAACAGAGGGTTACACCAAGGATTTTCTGCCTTTTTTTCAGTAGCAGTTATAGTACTTTCAAGAAGAACTTTAGAAACAGGACTTTGGCGAGGAACAAAAGTCACATTGTACTGGCTCCACAAAATGTTTTGTCACTGAGTAATCAGCGTTTAATACCTAGGGCCACTGTCGGAGAATCCCTTTTTTTAGACCATGACACAGAAAACACAGGCTACTGTTTACTTCTTGTAGGACAGGAATATTTCAACAACTAGACAGCAGAGTTTGTAGTTGTCAGAATTACATTATGTAATCATCTCTCGATTCTCTACAGTCCTGGAAGATGCCCTATTCTCCAAAACGGCAAACAAGATGTGCCCTACACAGGTAACCCCATTCATGCTGACTGCCGTAATAGATACTCCGTGGTAAGTTACAAGATATCCGATAACATGAGCAGTTTCTCTGCCAGTAATTAATTGAGGGGCTCTAACATAATATGCAGCTCGTTAAAGCTTGTTCTTCATTTGTTTCAGATTTTGTATGTTAACCATTCAGATCCTGTCTAGTATAGCCTCATGGAGGTAGCACGATTTTTTTAAGGGTAATGATAGTTAATAAAGCAACTTTGTGCAGAATGTAAAATGATGAGGATTCTGTTTGTGTGACTGCATGTTTTATGCGCTGCTAATGGCACTGCTGCTTGTGCATTCTCTCTCAGGAGGCACTTCTGTGGTACAGTGGCCGATGTTGTCACAGATGTATGACAGATCCGTGAGCCCTCGGCTTGTTCCTGGGGAGAGGGAGGGAGAGAGATTGAAACAGGCATGGACGGTAGATGTACTTATATGCACACACACACTCGCCCACAGGCACATACGTACTATAGGCAGAATAGAAGTTTGCCAGTTCACTTGTCAAGATGTCTTTTGGATGCGAGAGTAAACTCAAAATAGTGCTGGAAGTCCACATGCCTGGACTGGAGGAAATCCTTTTCAAGTGGCAGGTTGGGAAATTTGCTTCTGCCATGGTAGTGTGGCATATCTTGAAAGCTTTGCTCAATCTAAGCAGTGTTAACTAACTAGCTAACCCTCCTGCTGGGGTTGCCAGCCCTTCCCCATATTTGATGAATTGGAGTTCATAAGCTGTGAAGAACCAAAGAGCTACCATAGTTACTTGTAGAGCTAAGGGCTTGGCTGCGTTAATGGAGACCCTACTCCCCCTGTATGCTGACATTTAATTTTATAAGCCATTACCTGTAATTAGCAATGATCTAGGAGCATCCACCACCCCATCCTAAGGAGGTGACATCTCTCAAGTATTCCCAGAAGTGTTGCCTGGCTGCTATTCTGAGCCCCAGTCTGGACATGTTTCACCAGCATGTCATCCCATTCCTCTGCCCAAACAGAGGTGAGCAGGCAGATCCTTATCATTCCCATCGTCTTCTACAGTAACTTCTGCAGATCCTGAAGGTGTGAATTTCATTTTGGTCACCTAGGTCTTAGTCAAGGCTTTATCCTGCAGTGCCAAAGGAGCTAGCTATTGCCTTGCTTTAGATTAGCCTACATGGCATAGCTGTCCCTCTTTTCAGAGGCAATTAGACAGCATTACTTTGATGGTTTTATTAAGAATTTCGGATATTTTAAGATTCATGGATGGATGAGCAGGCCTCTGAATTTATCCTCAGTTCTGTCAGCTCTTGGATCTCATTCCCTGGTTATCCTGTTCCCACTTTTCTTCAACTGACATATCCTGACTACATCCTCTACTGCCATCTCTCCTTTCTTTTTTTCTTACTTTTCCTTCTTTGACAACTGCTACTTGACACATTCACCTAGATGCCTAGTCTGTGATGAATCTGGAATCACCACATTTCAAATATCGTTTGTACTCATAAGGGGGTCTGCTATAATATCTTATGTTTTTCTCTCTCTAAATATCTTTTTGACCTTTTTCTCCAGGCCTCTGTTGAAAAGGAGTCTTGCATGACCAAGTATGAATGTCCCGGTAACCAAATTCAGATAAATAAATTTCTGTTGCCTTGGCCTTGCTGCAGTAGACCTATAAATTTACCATAAGGGCCTGCATTTGTGACACATGCAGATTAAAAGATACCACACAGATAATGACAAGAGGAGATAGTTGGCATTCTGTACCCTGGTGCTGATTTAAAAGTATTTTCCATCCCCAATTCTTGGGCCTTGCTGGCCCTTTACAATTCTGCCATCAATTTGCTGTTATTAACTTGGTACATTCTCCCAGGGCCTACCTGAAATACTATTATACTTATCTACTCATCTCCATACATGAATGGGGGGTAGTAAGGTCCTATTGTACTTTTCTAATATGTTCAGTCCATTCAGGATGGCAATATCATTGTCAGAAGTTCCATCTTCATTAGCTACAGACATGCTTTGCCATCATGTTGTCTTAGTTGCTGCTATATACTGCATATTCTCTCTGTCAGTGGGTCCTAAACTTGCAGTATGTCTCTCTGACCCTGTGTTATCTCCATTCTGTTTTTTTGCAATTTACGTGCATATATGTTGGACCACACAGATGCACATACATAAAATATTGGTCTCTCACACCATATTTTCTCTTGATGTCAAATTGCTGGCACTGCTATTAATGTATTATTCTTTTTAATTGTGAATTATTTCTTATTATTTAATTGCAAATTTAATTCCTAGAGGTGCACACTTATGATGATCTACTCTTCTGGGCCTTCTCTTTCCACCCTCTAACTAAAACATCCCACCAGTGTTTCCAGATCATTCCTTAGTCCACAGAGATGCATTAAATATCCTTGGCAGAAAGGAGAGGGCACATGGATTCATCCTCTCCAGTACAGGGGCAGATGACTGCTTTAGTGGTGAGAAATCTGTCTATTCTGTAGCTTCTGAATAATCCCCCTCTTACAAGGCAGCAGCATGCAATGGTGTCACTACTTCATCCACCAACAAGAAAGCAGACATTCTGTTATAACCACTCTCATTCTGTGTGACTGTCTAGCTGAGCAAAGACTGTTTCTGAATTCAGGCCAGCTGTGAAGCAAGCAGATTCTCTTCCTACAGTTGAGTAAAATTATTTTTGTGAATGAATGGGATAGATTGAGTTACATTCCAAATGAGTTCAGTTCTGTGCATTATGTAGTTTACAGTTAAAAAAAAAAAAATTGCTTGGCCTTCATACATACATTTTTCATCATACCCTTTTATACTGTGCTGTACTAATTTGTCAGAATTATTGTAGCAGTTTCATGTGATATTTTAATTTAATTACCCCCAAAATGGCTATCATGATGCCTGCCATATTGATGTGATTTTTTTTTTCCCACAGTGTAGTGCGTGTCCCCCTTTTAATATGACTCTTGGAAAAGTATCATTGATTTAAATACAGAGAGTGCTTTGAGTCAGTGATATCATAGCATGTATAAGTTGTCGTTTTTTCTTCCTTTTTTAACGAATGTCCCTGCTTTGTGCTTAACTGTACATTGCTTTATACATCCAAACCATCTTCAAAGCAAGAGAACTAAAATAGTAGGGTTCTCTGAAGTTCAAACCTGTACTTGTTAAATGTTTGCCATACCTCCCATATGCTTCTTGAAGTATCAAACGTGTCATTTCAGTGTCACAACCCTGCTGTTTATCTGTACCAGAAAGTTGTCAGTTCAAAGAAATGTTAAGATTCACAGCATTCATTTTGTTTTATTTGCAGACTGTCCTTAAATGACGCATAAAAGCAGCTCTTCACTCATCAAAAATGAGAACATGTACCAGTTTATGTAGTGTTGCACTTATTTCTGCACATGAAAGATTCAGACTTTTTCTTCTTGTTCTTTCGGCTTTTTCCCGGTTAGGGGTCACCACAACGGATCACCTGTCCACTCATGATTGGCAGTGGAGTTTTACAGTGCTGAGGTGCCAGCCCGGCACCCAACCTTCCACAGAAGGCACACACACTCACACCTAGGGCCAGTTTGGAGTGTCTAATCCACCTACAGCATGTCTTTAAGTTTTGTAAAACTGTTTCACTGTAGCTGTTAATAGGTGCACTTAGTTGGGTTCAGACAGTCTCATTTTGTAAAGCTGTAGGTGCTGACACATGAACTAAGAACTACACAGGCTGAGACAGTAATTTGAAACAACATGAGCTGTAAACAGGCACAAGACATGTTACCAGCTTGATCTGTGGCAGTGAAAAATGGACTCGGAAATAAAAAAATCACTGGGATATTTCTGGGCAGTAGTTAACATATGAGTGATACAGTGAGAAAAAAAATAACAACCGTGGAATGAGGTTAACTACAGCTGGAGGGTGGAGTTTTCCTCACTGCACATTTGCTCTGGAACTGAATTTCTAGCGATTTTGCTGTCTACTGTACAACTAGATTAGTGTGTATTAGGCTTACTAAAAGTCAATAAAACACATTAAAAAAGAATGCGTTGGTGGTATATTGCCTTTGCACTTAAGGAGGCTTTAGAAGGTAGAAATGCTAAACTAATTATCTCTTCATGTGTGTAGAATTTCTGGGAAGTGTCAGAATCGATCACAGGCTGTGTGGATTAGGGTGGTGGGCTACTTCTGCTTGTTAAGGCTAGGGATGTGTTGATTAGGTTCATCCATTTTATGTTTACACAAACCACATATGCACACACTGTCTCCATTTGCTTAATGTCAAAACCAGACAAATTTGTCGTGGTTTACCCTATTAAAACAAAAATGTTTGATTCTATGACAGTGATGTATGGTAGTGTGACAGCAGCAGTAAACGGTAAATTCATTGTTCCCTTCTGTACACTAGAAGGCTTCTTAACTTTTAAGTAGTTGCTCACAGGAAAGTGAGACTCACTTTTGAAATTTGTAATGTTATGGACTTAAGGTCCTGAGTAGGAGCAGAAGTCAATTTGTGGGCAGAAACTGGTATGTTGTGGGGTACATTTAAAATCTACATGTTAAGAAGAAACTGCATTCAAATAGTTTAGCAGAAGACAGTCACAGGTTGGCTTTCAAAAAGGATGTGTACAAGGCTTTGCAGTGAGCTGAACGCAGGACTGTGTGTTGCATGAGGTGTATAGCTTATCCAGACTTAAACCTGAAAGAATGAGCAGGTGTTTGTGTCTGATGAAAGATGCACTTGTATAACCTACCACTAATTAAATGACATGCTAGACCAAACAGAAGACTCCTGTTGTTTTAATGTTGAAAGGCACACCCAAGCCAGATGTGCGCACACATCTCTAGCATTTTCATATGAACACTAGTACACTTCTTATCACCATAGTCAACTCACCCAGTAGATAAGCAGCATCATGCTGTGTACCATTATACTGACAGCTGCTAAACACACAGTCATGGTTATATGAGTAGACAGAAAATCCTTGATGTTCAATGCAGTTAAATTATATAATCCTATGAATGATTTTTTTATGCACATGGACATGTGCACGCACACACGTATACATGTATGTATGTTTGTGTATGTGTGTGTATGTATGTGTATATATATATATATATATATATATGATATATATATATATATATGATATATGATATATATATATCTATATATGTATGTATATGTGTGTGTAAAAATATATATATGTATGTATATGTGTGTGTATGTGTATATATATATATATATATATATATATATATATATATATATATATATATATATATATATATATATATATATATATATGTGTATATATATATATATATATATATATATATATATATACATACATACATATTCACACAATAATATAGTAATCAGTGTACATTAATACACAGCAAATACAGCAAATTGAAGGTCATGCTGCTTAATGCTAGGAGCCTTAACCTGAAAATGCATTCACTGGAGGCTCTCCTCGCACTGGAAGATGCTGACATCTGTGCAGTCTTGGAAATTTGGTTCAAGGCTGCGACGAGCACCCCTGCCTTACCAGGCTGTACCTCATTCCATACATTTTGACCCCAAAATGAGGTCAGGAAGACTAAGGGTGGTGGAGTCTCTATCTTCATTAAGGACAGGTACACCTCCAGAATGGTTTGTCAGCATGATGCACTAGAGCTACTCCAGGTGGAACTGACAATTGACAAGGCACCCATCCAAGTTATAGCCAGCTATAGACCCCCCCCTCCATGACGCAGGACACCCACTGCTCCTACCTGGACCTACTTGACTCCATCAAGGTACCCCGTAACATCCTGATCCTTGGTGACTTCAGTCTTCAACTACCCCACAACAGACTGGGTCAACTATTCCTGCTCTAATGCACTCACCCAATGATTTCTTGACTTCATCAATTGTAATGCACTAGACCAGCTTGTCTCATCCCCCCCAAGGGGAGAGAACATTCTAGACTTGGTTCTCACCAACATGGATGACCACTGCACCACCCCCATAGTAAGTTCATCCCTGTTGAGTTCAGACCATTGGTCTGTCTCATTCGAAGTGTCTATGCCGTCCAACCCCCCCCCCCCCCAGCTTGTAACCAGGTTAAAAAAAACTTCTCAAAAGCTTACTACAACCTTCTAAGTGTATCAGTAGCTTCCCACCACCCCCCCCCAGAGGATGCAGACAAATATGCTGAACAGTTCGTCAGTACCTAGCCAACAGAACTAAAACCTGCTCCTCAAGGAAACACAAACCTGGTGGACATCCTGCAGCAACAGGCTTTACAACAAAAGGAAGAAACTATTGTCCAAGGGTAAAAAGGCACAAATTCACAACTGGAAAAACTCCCTCCTTAGCCTCAACAAGCAAATTAGATCATTAGTGAAAACCTCCAAAGCCAATTATGAATCGAAACTAGCCTCTGAAACAAAGACTAACCACAAAGCCTTTTTCAATTACGTCAGGAACCTTCATGGCAAAGCCCAGGTTTGTTCCGAATTAGTTCATAATGGTACCACTTATACTGATCCTGTTAACTTAGCCACCCTGCTAGCAGATGGGTTCAGTGCAAACTTCACCCCCCTGTCCCCCCAAAGGCCCATTTGACATCCCCTATACTTGTCCTGCACTTCACATATCCATAGATCAAGTGTTAAAGCCCTGTCCAAGGCAAAGAACACAGCTTCCATGGGACCTGATAGTATCCCAGGCTGTATTCTGCACCATCTCCAGCAATCGCCTCTCCATTGAGCACCCTATTCAACCATAGCCTAGGTACGGGCTTCATTCCACCAGAGTGTAGAACTGCCATTGTCATCCCTTTGCACAAAGGTGGTGCCACTACTGACCCTGGAAACCATTGCCCCATGAGCTTGGCAAGTCTGATCTGTAAGACCAAGGACCGCATGGACCTCATAAACAAGGACATAGACAATCTCCAAACACTTGACCCCACCCAGTTTGGATTCGTCAAGGGCAGATCTTGCCTGTTGAACCTGGTTGACTTTTTTGAGACTATCACCAAGACGCTGGATGAGGGAAGGTCAGTACATACAGCTTACCTTGACTTGGCTAAAGCCTTTGACACAATTCTCCATCATTGAAAAGCGAACACAACTTGGCATAAATCCTGTCTCTTCAGGTGGGTGGCCAACTGGGTCACAGATGGGACCCACAAGGTCAAAATAGGTGCCTCCACCTCTGACAGCAGACTTGTCACTAGTGGTGTTCCTCAGGGATCTGTCCTGAGACCTCTACTGTTTGGCATGTACTTCTCATAGGTCCAGGTAAGACAAAAGGCCTGTGGCTGACCAAGTTTGTGGATGACTTTAAGTCGGGTACTGTGGTTGACTCCCCAAATGATATTAACATACTACAAGAGGTTCTCACAGCAACAGATGACTGGTGCCAAAGTCATGGCCTTAAGTTAAATGCAAAAAAATGCATTATCATACCGTTTAGCAAAAACACGGCCCCTACAGATTTACCCATCAATGGCAACCCCCTAAGCACACAACCTGTGGTGACAGACCTGGGTACACAGGTTGACAACAATCTTAAATTTCGACCATCGTGTAGCAGCAGTGGTCAGCAAAGCCTTTTACTTGGTTCATGTCCTAAGTAAAGGGATTGCATGCAGAAAAAAAGCTTATTACCTCTCGGTACTCCTCCCTCATTAGGCCAATAATTGAGTACAGTGCCCTGCTTGGTATGTACCTCTCCAAGCACCTGCACTAACTGGAAAGGCCACAGGAATACCTCACAAAGAGAATCCATGGCCTCCAACATCTGTCTTATGTGGAGAGGCCCAAATCACTATCACTCTACATGCAATCATACAGATTGCTCAGAGGTGATCTGTGTCTTACCTATAAGGCAATCTCAGACCCTGCTGTACTAAAGATGCTCCATATCTAAGTCCTCTCGCATTACCCGATCGAATAGCCTAAATTTAATATGTGACATTAACAAAACCTGCTGGAGAGACAGGTTTGTTTCCCAGAGGCTGTCCCTTCTCTGGAAGAGACTCCCCATATACGTCAAAGTATGTGACTGACCCTCTTCAAGCACAACCTTGATGAGTGGATGTGAAGCCACAAATCTGTCCCAGGGGTTCCACCTGTGTCTCTCCTTGACAGGGGCAACAGGTGCTGATTGAGGTTTCTATTTTGGGGATAAACTGTTGGTTTGGCTTGGAAGGGCCCCAGGGCCATTAACCTAGTAATCTCCTATGATCCTATGGAAGTAAAGACTTTAGGAAATGGGAGTGCTGACCCCATAATTATGAGCACTCTGTATGTCAACAGACAACAAATCAAGTGCTTTTGTAGGGGGTGCAGTCCTCATTGCAATCCCATGTGGGAGCATTACTCCTGCCCCTACCTTACCTATAGTTGCAGTAGCTCCATGGCTAAACAGTAGTGGGGATAAGGTAAATCCTCCTTGCTTAAGGCGTCAAGCTCCTATATAAATGGGGAGCCCACCACAGCTGTTGGTAGCTGTACCTTCAGTGTTCTTAATGTGGAATTATCACATACACCAGTAGTAACTGCACACTGCCAAAACACAGATTGTGTGATGTTGTCTTCTGTAAACGTGAGAAATATGTCCTCCATTTGTACAATGCAGATGCTGCAGATTCTAAAACACTGCATTCCATGAAGTTTACAACAAGTTATTTGAACAATTTATTTCCATTCCGCATATTGTTTTCTTTCACATATTGATGTACGCTTATGTAAAACTAGAGTAATATACTTTCTATGTGAAATGTAGACATCATGCATTGAAATTAATAGTTGTAGTATTGACCATTAGTAATGATTCATTGCATTAACAGGATCATTATGCATGTTTATTTACTTGTTTAACATTTAGTAATAAAGTTTCAAAATATTGTGTTTAGAGTCTGTAGATACAGAGTGGATGGGCCCAATCCTGAAACCGCTCTGGTATATCTTAAAGTGCAATATTATACTCTCTCCCACCATATGAAACCTAACAAGGGCAAGTGATGTGTTCAGGACAGTCTGTGTAACTCAAACAAACTTTAGTTAGTATCAGACCCCTGCATGGCTAATTGGTCTGTATAGATCTGTTTCACAAAGCAGTAGCTTAGGTTGAGCTTCTTATCCAGGACTGGTATTGTACTTATATGGAGTGTCTTGGTAGATGAAAAATTGTTAGGAGTAATTGTCACACATTTGGAAATTCCTCTGTGGCCAACTGTTGTGGCCACCTTCCATGTGTTAGTCATTTCATGGTCATCCATCCGTCTGTAATTAATCGTAAGATGATCCTTCCATCTAGAGGTGGGATGGATGGTTCTCTCCACTTTTGTGGTGAATGCTTTGCTCACCTGTCTGCTGTGGTGGGTCATCTGGTATTTGCCCATAGTTGCCAAAATTGTAATTGGATATGTTTCTTTGCTTGAGTTTGGTTGCTCTGTCTTGCTTTGCCTAACATCTAATTTTTCACTACTTGTAGTGAGTTGAGAAAGTTCTGTTTGTGCTATTAACTCATTCAAGCCTGTAGCGCCTTTTTTGTATTTCTCCAGTTAACACTCCTAGTTCCTTATGGCATTCAGGCATATTTTGAGTCTTTCATCATTAACTTCTATTCTCTCAAAGAAATCTGATAAACATATTTCTTGGGTTTATTAACCTTTGTCTAATGAACAATGCCTTGATTTTATGCATCTTTAAGCATACCATTTTTTGCTAAAAAGTGCAAATTTGAACTAGCGATCACTTAGATAATGTTTCTGCACATTCATTAAATATTTAATTATTTTTTTTAAATAGATGTAAATATTAAGTGACTCCAGTTAATATATCAGAAAGTAACATTCCACCGTGAAACCAATCCCGAGTACCGTTGGGAGAGAATACCTTGAAAAATTCTAAAAACAACAAAAGTGAATTACATAATAAAAATACAAGATGTAAATATGTTAATTGCTTATCGCGCTCATGTTTCTTCTTTACAATATTCTGAGTCAAAAATTATTCGGAAAAAAATAATTAAAAGTAGTCTGCATATTTAAAAAAAATGGAAAATTCAAATGCTGTGTGTATGTGGGGTAGGGGTTCTTCTTCAGTGAGAAAATTGACTTGTACGTGTAGGAGGTCATGAGAAAGGGGTGTGAAGAGAAACACAGTTTCTGCTTTGTAGTGATGAAATGTGGCATCAGTTTACATTTCAAAAGGTCACGTAATACACTTCCATCTCCAAATGGCAGCGTAATACACAGTTGATGCTAATATTATTTGTGTGGATTATTAGGCTCACAGAGGTTAAACATCTCTTTTTTTTCAGGAGTGACCAAAAACTCATTGCGAAGACTGCAATAATAATAATTACACCAGCTTTTTTATAAGTGCTGTGAGGCATGCATCGGAGTTAACAACTGACGGGAATGTTTTACATGATTTGGCAGTGCACAGAGGTTGATAACATTCTGCTGAGGATGCAGCAGAAGCGACATATAAGCTGTATTTGTTTTACATGGGTGTGGGAGAGCAGATAACAGCAGTGCTGTGTATAGACTTACTGATTTTAATTGTCTGAGCTTTTTAATTTGATTTTCCAGAGATACCATGTGTTTTGTATTCAAAGTCTATGTCTCTACACAAGGAGATATCTCACTTTTCTTTAACCAAGCTGTACATTTTAGTTTATGTGGTGCATGACATTTGCAAGAAGAAGCATTGTTCACATTTTATGCACAACCACAACAGCTGGCTTCTTTTTATACGGAACAAATGGAGAATTGTTCCGAATTCTTGCAGTTATCTTCTTTTTTTTTTCTCTCATTTTTTTCTCAATTACTTATCAAAATTTGCCTGTGGCTATGAGATCTGTATTTCTTAATATTTCAGTTACAGTAAAAATGTTGGGGAAACATCCTGGACAGGCTCATGTTCTTTCCATGAAAGGTATGGCCTCCTCTTTTATAACTGTATGTATGCTGGACACCAGCCCTATATCCTAGATGGACAAACCCCTTATTATGGCCCTAGTGACCAAAGTTCAATGAGTGGTTCAAGTGCTTGATGGAGTTAGCAGGGGCAGGAGGATAGGCATGCCTATATTTGGAAGGGATGGGATAAAACCATCTGCACGCTGCACTGTTCCTTTAGAGGTGGGGATAGGGCACCCAACCTTTCAGTGGGAGTGTGGTTCAACAAGATGCCAGCTGGTAGTAGCTTTCATTGAGCAAATGCATGAAAACATGCACTTGTGGAAGGGGAAGCCATTTTGCCCCCCAGGGTGATACATGCCGTGCATCCATCTGCCCGGGGGAGTGGGTTAGTCTAAGGAAGACTCTTATCATTGCTCAAATGTTGAAGAGCATAAACAATCCCTCAAAGCTGTGTTCACATTGATCACAATAGGAGGGGAGTTAGAGGCACAGTAAAGCCCTTAGGTCATGCCGGATATCAGTAATGATCCTCCGCTTCAGTCTTCCTCTCCTGGTGTCCTTGGATGTAGAGAGAAGGTTGGGGGAATGAATGGACCAGTAGGGTACGAAGACTCCAGGTTACACCAACTGTTCTCTGTTCTGATACTGCCACATTATTTTAATAACATTTTAGCTAATGGGCAGAACTTCACTGAAGTCTGCAGTGAATTGCGGGAAAAAATGGGTGTGTCACACACAGGTTATGGGGGGAGTGCCATAAACCCTATCATCAAAACCCGTTCCAACTTACTTCTGGCCCTTTATATCATATCCCTCAATAAAACAAGTTACTGGTGTTTGGTGGAAAATGTGAGGGAAGATGAGGCAAACCTTCTCAAACTCTGTCTTGACAGGATATTAAAAGAGACCATGGTTTTGATTACTGTGGTTAACTTTCACCTGCCACAAGAAGTTACCCAAGCACTGAACTACATAATCATGTGATGCAATCCATCCTTCCTCCAAACCTATTACAGTGAGCATCAGTGTTTCTTAAACTCATGGAAGGTTATAGAAAGAAAAAAAAAACAGCTCAGCAACCATAATGTAAAACTGTTGCAAAATAAACAATGAGCTTGGCTGTGCAGACTGCTCTGGGTTGAACTGGTGCATGCTCCTTGGATGACTTGAGTATACAAAATTATGCATGGCACACAGGCTAACAAATAGCATCTTGGCCATGCACCTCATATGAGAACTAAAAGTAGTGATAAAGAATTCAGCATCAGTGTTACCAAACTATAGAATTTACTCTTCCACATCCATGATGTTTCATCCATTACTATTGTCATTGCAGAGTCAAACCTTCATATGGACATCATGAAATGCTGGTGCAATAAAATTGTAATGTGTATCCCCAGCATCATGTACAATTAGTAAAACCTAAGACTTAGATGTACCTCCCATCCATTTCACCAAAATGACTATTGCAAAATCTCTCAGTCCTTATTATTTCTAGTGTATATGCCATTTTGTATCGAATGTCAAACCCAAGCCCATAAACATAAAAACTCTGGAGCTAATGTGCTACCACTGCACAAGTAATGCATACCACTGTGTTATTGTTGCACTTTATGTATGGTCACTGTCTGTGCAGATATTAAACACAACACCGGAACACTTGCCTTTTGTTCAGCCTTGCAAAAGAGCCAGTGATATGGGTATTTACCTGATTACTTGCATTTTATTAAATAATACTCCTTGAGCGGTTGATGTACGGAAAAGTATGCAAGAATCAGGTTAAAGCTGCTGAGTGTGTGCATTAGTTTTTAGACAATGCATAAGCCATAATGATGCTAATGACCTCAGTAAAATGAAAATACTTGTCATAGTCTTGTCAAGGGCCATGTTTGTTCCATAGCTAAATGATGGGCACCTGTAGGCGGATGTTGTAGCCTCTAAGCAGATATTGTAGCTAAGTGATGGGCACCTGTAAGCGGATGTGGCTTTGCAGTCTGGAGTAGACTACTGCTTGTACAATATTGTGTTTGTGGTGTTGTATTACTCTGGTAGAGTTAGATTCCAATCCCGTCTGCTTGCACTTTAAATGTGGCACAAGGGCTATGTTCCAGTGCTTTCTCTGAGAAGGAAATTCTTCTGAGTCCATTGGCGCTATCCAGTCAGCGAGCTGATAAACACTCTTCCTAACTTTTACAAGATGCAAAGATTAGTTTTCTGTTAATGTTACTATTTGGGATCATTTCTGCCTGGTGAATTGATGGTGACAGTTTAGATCTGATTGTGTATCGTAGTAAGATGTTCATAGGTTAGTACTAGGCTAAATGCCTTTGTGGGCCAATTACCCCATGTGAGAATCAAACCCTGCACCTTGTGTCTGTAAGGTAAACACTGTAACCATTACGCCATCCTCCCACCCCTTGTTCTTGTTCCAAACTGCTTACTTTTCAGATGAATTACTATTTATACACAACACAAACTAGGCAATACAGAATCCATTAAAAATAAATCCTTCAACAGAAGTACACCAAACTTAGTGTTACTGAAACCTGGTATAAGGTGGTGGAATGGTGGCTGTGAGCAACCTTACCGTTCTAAGTTTGTGATATGTCTTGGGCTACAAGCCTTACCTTTCATAGAACAGGGATGAGTACATTTGCATTTTGTGACTAGTTTCCCATATATTCACAGTCATGGTAACCCACTTGTATGAATGTATGCAAATGAACTTGTGAAAGATGTAAATAAATGCACCTGCTTACATAACTGTACTCTGTAGTTGATCATGGAGGTTACCAACTGCTTATCTTTAGCTGCCTTGTCTTCAGTAAAACAAGTTTAGCAGACTTAATAGCTTTCACAAATAATTGTGCCAGTCACAGCTGCAGTTCTTCAAATTATTAATTCATGAAAAGTCTTTGTTGGGATGTGAGGTGGGTCTTTGTTGGGAGGATGATAGTAGTAACTCACCAGGTCAAGGCTTCTCATATTTGACAAAGCAGAGTTGAAGACTTCTCATATTTGACAAAGCAGAGTTGAAGAATTGGTGCTGGGTACAACAGAGTTAGTACTTCCTTACTAGGTCATATATATTAACTAATGTTAATGTGGAAACATTAGCAGTTTAGGCATTGAATTTAGTCATCCTTGGTTCACACAAGGGTCAGAAGACCTTTCCATACCGCTGGAATTTAAGACCAGTAATTCTGTTATTTCTTACCATCCATCCCTTTACCATACCACTTTTGTATAACTTGGGGTGGCACGCATACCTCTCAACCTGTTAGCACAAGTAAACAGGTGCCCCAACTATATCATTTTGGCCCCCAAATGATAAGCCTATTTCCCCAGAACTACCCAGCCTTGTTGAACACTAGGACTGCATCAAACCCATTGTCTGGCTAAAATCTATAGCAATAACAAAATCAAAATTTCCTCTGAATGTGAAGAGCCTCCTGGCATGGTTAAGCTGAAAATGGTCACTAACCGTTACCAAAGGACACGAGCCTGGGGTCCTGATTAGGGAAGTTGTGGAAATGGCACAAGAATGAATAACATCAGGTAGAATGGGATAAAATTTAAATAAAAAGCATGTCTGTAAAAAAATAAGACTGTTCCAGAACTTGTTTCTTAGGCTTCATTCAGGCTGGCACAAGCCATTTGGAACAGTCTTTCTAATCTCCTATCTATAGAAAAAAAAAAGATTGCTGTAGGTAAATGGACAAGAGGAGGTCAAGCAAAAAGAGAAGCTCTTTCTCCCTATCATAAAAGCAGAGACTTCAAGTTTCCTCTTAATTACTGCTTCCAAACAGAGGCATATGAGAAGTCTATGACAATGGGATACCAGCAAAAGGAAGGTGCCCTAGGACTTGTGCAGCATTTTAGCACTACATTCAAGCCACTGAACCAGTACAGGATCTGTGTATGTTTGCCTGTTACATATTCCCATGTAAAAAATACAGATTATTTACTTACGTTGACCTACTTTTCAGTCAATATTATACCTTCTGCAGTTAGTACAGCTGCTTTAGCAACAACCATTAATTGTGCCATTAGCAAGTACCTGTCCATGTAATGCACCAATAATCTCACAGGAGGACTTGATACTTTGTTTTTCCCACTGCCACTGTCAAAGAAACCATGTGACCTACCCGTATTAGCGTTAAGAAGTCTCTGGCTTTTGTGAAAGTAGCTACAACAGTGGCAGAATTGAGATCAGTATGGTGTAGGGAGGTAAGTCTTGGAGACATTTTTTTAAAAAACTTTATTGAATCATATTTTAAATAGTAATATTTTTAATTGGATGGCTTTCCTCCTTACTTTGTCTTCAACCAGTTGGCATAGTGGTTAAGGTGTTTACCTCACAGAGACAAAGTGCAGGGTTTGATTTATCACCTTTAAAGGCTTAAAATGGCCCGCAAGGGCAGCTAGCTTAGTATTTATTTGTAAACCTATAAACCTTCTGAAGGGTAGGAAATCTGAAACTGAAATGTCTGCCATTATTTAAAAAGCAATGTTAGTAGCACAACAAGTAGCATACTTGCTTTTAATGCAGAAAGCTGTGGGTTCTACTCCCACAACATGTTGATCCATTGCTGATACTGTGTTGTACTTTAACCCCTGCTTACACTTATCAAGGATACCAGAACTTGTCAGATTTGGGATGCATGTCTACACTTAAAAAAGCCCTTATGGTCATTAGCCTAGTAGATAACTATAAACCTATGCAAGTCTCACCCATTCAAACTTCGTCTCTAAAGGAGTATCTACATGTTGTCTCATTCAGAAAGTGCCCAGGTAAGGTG